>NC_057803.1:433345878-433488500 GCF_018294505.1 Triticum aestivum
TCATTACGCTAAGATTGATTGTGCCACTAGAACCGTTCAACTTACTCACCCATCAGGCAAGACAATCAATGTCTTAACTCGAGTGGCCAAGCGCCAGCTTTACTCCCTAAATGCCAAAGCCCTACCAGACCTTGAAGATATTCCGGTAGTCCGGGACTTTCCGGATGTCTTTCCAGAAGAACTGCCAGGTGTTCCACCTGACAGGGATGTCGAGTTTGTGATAGACCTTGTTCCAGGAACCATTCCAATTTCTAGAAGACCCTATAAGATGGCACCCTTAGAACTAGCCGAGCTTGAGAACCAACTCGATGAGTCCTTGAAAAAGGGTTTCATCCGTCCTAGTTCCTCTCCTTGGGCTTGCCCCGTCCTCTTCGTCAAAAAGATGGATGGAACGGATCGGATGGTTGTAGATTACCGACCTGTCAACTTGGTAACTATCAAGAACAAGTATCCGCTTCCCAGGATCAATGATCTGTATGACCAGCTCGCTGGATCCTCAGTCTTTGACAAGATGGATTTGAGGTTGGGCTACCATCAAATCAAAATCAGAAACGGGGACATTCCCAAAACGGCCGCTGTTACACGCTATGGCCAATACGAGTACACCGTTATGTCTTTCGGTTTAACCAATGCCCCAGCCACCTTCTCTCGGTTAATGAACTCGGTTCATGGAGTATTTGGATAAATTCATCATAGTATACCTCGATGACATACTCATCTACTCCAAGAATGAAGAGGAACATGCCGAACATCTAAGGCTGGTATTGACGAAACTTCGAGAGCATCGCCTTTATGCCAAATTCTCCAAGTGTGAATTTTGGTTGCCAGAAGTGACCTATCTAGGCCATGTAATCTCTGGTAAGGGTATTGCTGTCAATCCCGAGCGAGTTCAAGCCGTCCTTGATTGGACTCCACCTGAGACGGTCAAGCAAGTTCGGAGCTTCCTTGGCTTAGCGAGCTATTGCTGCCGCTTCGTCGAGAATTTCTCCAAGGTTGCTAAACCTCTAACTGAACTCCTCAAGAAAGATAAAAAGTTCAAGTGGACCCCACAGTGCGAGTTCAGCTTTCAGGAACTGAAAAGATGCCTGACATCTGCTCCCGTACTAGTACCACCTGATTTCTCCAAGGACTTTATTATCTATTGCGACGCCCCGCGACAAGGACTAGGTTGCATACTCATGCAAGATCGTCAGGTAATTGCCTATGCTTCACGGCAATTACACCCACATGAGGAAAATTATCCCACACATGATCTAGAGCTTCCAGCTGTAGTCCATGCACTTAAAACTTGGCGACATTACCTCCTCGGTAATCATTGCAAGATCTTCACCGATCACCACAGTTTGAAATATATCTTCACCCAACCGGATTTGAATCTCAGGCAAAGACGTTGGGTTGAGTTGATCTCGGATTATGACTTAGGAATAACTTACACCCCGGGCAAAGCCAATGTCATGGCTGATGCACTAAGTCGTAAATCCTATTGTAACAACCTGATGTTACAATAAAGTCAACCACTTCTCCATGAGGAATTTTGTAAGCTTAATCTTCACATTGTTCCTCGAGGATTCCTATCCACCCTGGTGGCAAAACCTACCCTTACGGATCAGATCATCAAGGCACAGAAGGTAGATCCGAGAATCTCCCGTATTAAGAGAAACATTAAGAAAGGAGTCACGAATTGTTTCTCCATTGATGATCAAGGTGTCGTATACTTTGGAAACCGCTTAGTGGTTCCCAAGGCATGAAACCTGAGGCGGCTGATCCTTAAGGAAGCTCATGAATCCCCTCTCACCATTCATCCCGGTAGTACTAAAATGTATCAAGACCTACGCCAGAGGTTTTGGTGGACTAGGATGAAGAGAGAAATTGCTCAATACATTGCTAGCTGCGATGTCTGTCGTCGTGTTAAAGCAGAGCATGAACGGCCTGCTAGCACCCTTCAACCTTTGGCTATTCCTGAGTGGAAATGGGATAAAATCAGTATGGATTTCATTACTGGGTTTCCCAGGACCAAGAGAGGGAATAATGCCATCCTCGTCATGATCGACCATCTTTCCAAAGTAGCCCACTTTGTACCTGTTCGTGAGAGTATCACCGCTAGCCAGCTAGCTGAATTATACATCTCCCGAATAGTATCTCTTCATGGTGTCCCGTTGGAAATTAACTCAGACCATGGGAGTCTCTTCACCTCTCGATTTTGGGAAGGTTTCCAAAATGCTATGGGAACTCGTCTCTCTTTTAGCACTGCCTTCCATCCTCAATCAAGTGGTCAAGTAGAGCGAGTCAATCAAATTTTGGAAGATATGGTCCGAGCTTCTGTCATCTCATTCGGAATGGGTTGGGAGAAATGTCTTTCATTCGCGAAGTTTTCTTATAACAATAGTTATCAAGCTAGCTTGGGCAAAGCTCCTTTCGAAGTTCTCTATGGACGAAAATGTCGAACGCCTCTTAACTGGTCAAAAACCGGGGAAAGACAACTCTTTGGCCCGGATATGATTCAGGAAGCAAAAGAGCAGGTCTGCGTTATTCGTGAGAAATTGAAAACAGCCCAATCTCCTCAAAAGAGCCAATATGATCGTAAACATAAGCTCATGACTTATGAAGTCGGCGAGAAGGCTTACCTTCGGGTTACTCCGTTAAAGGGAACCCATCGTTTCGGTATCAAAGGCAAATTGGCTCCTCATTACATTGGACCTTTTCGCATTCTTGCCAAACGAGGAGAAGTTGCCTACCAATTGGAACTACCTTCGCATCTTTCCAGAGTTCACGATGTCTTCCACGTTTCTCAACTCAGGCGTTGCTTCGCAGATTCTATCCGTGGAGTGGACCACGAAACGCTTGATCTATAAGATAACCTCTCATATCGGGAATATCCCGTTCGTATCATTGATCAAGCCGAGCGTACCACTCGACACCATAATATCAAGTTTCTCCAGGTTCAATGGTCACACCATTCCGAGAAAGAATCCACTTGAGAAAGGGAGGATCGTCTTTGGCTTGAGTACCCCACCTTCTTCCCGGTGGATCCTAAATCTCGGGACGAGATTCTTTTGAGTGGGGGTGAGTTGTCACACCCTAGCTGGTTCATGCATTAGAGTGTTGCATCATGTCTACTTTTACAGAAACTTGAAATGGGGATGACAGAACCCCCAACACCCCCCTGGAAACAACTATGGTTTACTAAAATTATTTTCAATGAACCCAAAATGCCCTTCACAAAATGTTCATCATTTCTGGATTGGGTTAAAACCCCTGGCAAAAATGGTGCACTCTTTTCTAGGACATTCTGGATTCTTTGAATTAAATCATAAGTATTTGAATTTGGGCATTTAAATGTTGTAAAATATTTTAAATGCCCAAATAATTCTGGATTTAAGTGAGGGCTGTTAGGAATAATCCCAACAGAGCCCACAATTATTTTCAGGATTTTAGCAAGTGCCTAAGTATTTTTAATAAAGCCCTAAAGTTACAGAAAAATAGAAAAAGAAAACAAACAGGAAAGAGAGGAAGAGAAATCTTACTTGGCGCCCACCCAGCAGGCCCACCTACCGGCCCAGCCCAGCCAACGCTCCAGCGAGCTGCTTGGCTTGGCCAGGCAGGTAGGCAGTTGCTCGACGGCGAGCACAGCATGCACGCCACGCAGCTGCCTGCCGCCTCGCCGCTCCCCTCGTCGAGCTGTCAACGTGGGACGACCCCCCTCCCTCTCCCCGACCTCGCAGACATTCACTCTTCCCTCTGGTTCCTCTCTCTCGCCCTCCCCGACGTCACCCGAGACGTCACCGTCGCCGCCGGTCGCCACAGCCACGTCCAACACCGTCCCCGCACCCTCTCACTATGTCCGGACGGTTCGTCGTCATCGACTACATCCACTAGCCAAGCCGCATGACACTGGAGCCCCTGCATCGTCCCTGCCGTCATCGTCTTCAACCTTGAGCCGCCGAGAGACCCGTCGCCGTTCCGACCACACCGAGCCTTCCCCGAGCACGCTGACCTTCTCTGCGGCTTCCCATTGAGCTACTGCTCCTCCCCCTTCTCTCCACTTCGTCGCTAGAGCTCTGTAGACACCGTGCTTTTTCCGTCCGAACGCACCGCCGCCTGACCACGTCGCCGGCGATGCTCCGGTGACCTTTTGGTCACGGGCTTGTGCCCGTCACACTCACTACATCGCATAGATGTTGTAGGTGCAAGCGCCATGCCGCCTAGGCCATTGCAGCCACGCGCACGAGCTGACCCGAGCTTCGGCCTCCGCCAAGCTCGTCACCGGCGATGCTCCGCCCACTCCCCGATCAAGCCATCACCACGGCTTGATGCGGGCGAGCACCAGCTACCTGTAGCTGCTCTCCGCGCAGCAAATGATGCCCTGTGGGCACATCGCGCAGCGCGCCGCTGCGTCTGGCCTCGCCGGCGGCTAAACGCCGGTAGGCTTTGACCCGCTGACCGGCGAGTTGACCACGCCTGACCCGTGTGGGCCCAGGTTGACTCCCTCCTGAGCCTATGACAGGTGGGGCCGGCCTGTTAATTAGTTTGGGATTAGTGTTAACTAATTTTAGTTAGTTTAGGTCACTAACATGTGGTCCCAGGCCCCACTGACAGTTAATTAGTACTAATTTAACTCTGTTAGTTAGCTGAGACACTGACAGACGGGGCCCACCAGTCAGGTTTGACTGGCCCTGGCGCCTTTGACTCACTAACGTCACAGTGATGCAGTGCTGACGCAATTATTCCTTTCTGGATTTATTTTTATATAGGAAATTCTAGAAAATAGCCAAAACTTCTAAAAATCATAGAAAATCAACCATAGCTCCAAATCAAACAAATTATATATGAAAAATGATAAAAAAAATCAATATATCCATCTGTAATGGTTTCATGCATGACAAACCACTTTAACCTTGCTGTTTAGGTGAAACAAGCTAACACACTTATTGTGCATAAGAACTTTAACTTCCATTTGAATCTTTGGTTCAAATGGACCCTTTTCAACTTGTTTCACATTGCATTAGGCAGGACACATCATTTTGCCATGTCATAGCATGCATCATATTGTTGCATATTGTCATGTGTTGATTATGCTCTGTGTGTCCTTCGTGGTAGGTTCTGCCTCCGAGGATATCTCCGAGTATCCAACTGAAGGGCAGTACCCTACTACCACTCCATCAGGCAAGCAGCCCCATTGATCATATCGATACAATCCCATGTTCTCGCCTCTGCTCTCATTTACTGCATTAAGACAACATCGTTTCAAACTGCTGTGTGCTACCGTAGTTGAACCCTTATCCTCTGCATGACCTGTCAATTCCACAGTAACTAGATGAAACCCACTAGCATGTGTAGGAGTTGATTGCCCATGTTTGTGTTTCCTACCTTGCTATGCCTGCTATGCTTAGAGTTGTGTCAGGTCTGGTTCATCTGGGTGATGGGCTAGAGTGAAATGATTATGTTGGTAATGTGAGGGATGTGTTGAACATGTTTTGGTAAAGGTATCGATGGGAGGCCATGTAGAAGTACATGGTGGGTTGTTTCATTGAGGCCGTCCCTAAGAACTGAGATTTGTATGTGTGATTTAAGATTCAGTTACTACCATACATTGGGCCCGAAACCAATGGACCCTCTCAGCTTCTTAATCACCCTAGTACTCTGTCCAGGAGTTGCGATTAGATTCTGGTGTTTGTAGGTTATGTGTTGGCGGCCGTGCGTAGCGCTGACCCTAGGGGTGGGCTATGTTGCGGTAGATACACCATGGCACGGTGTACCGAGTCACCCGTTTGGTGTCTCGGGAACCCTGTTCACATCGCTCGGGGCTGTATGTGGAAACCTCGGCCGGACTCCCTGCGGATGGAACCTGGATAGGCGATAAACCTGGACTAGAGACTTGAGTATTTAGGTAGGTCGTGGCCGACACCCTCGTTGGGCCTCCGCTTGAAGGTTGCTGAGTACATGTCGTGTAAACGGCGGTAAGTGGTGAAAGCGTGTATGAAGAAGTACACCCCTGCAGGGTTAACATCATCTATTCGAATAGCCACATCCGCGGTAAAGGACTACTTGGTTGCCTATACAGTTCATAGACAAGTTAATGGATACTACTAAAAGACTCAAGATAAGTGTGAGTACCGAGGATGGCTCTCTCGTAGGATGACGAGGGAGGATCCACGGGGGAGTATTGTGTTGGTGATTAGTGGACTCGTGTGCGAAAACCTTTTTACTAGTGGAGTCTCGTAAGATAGCTTAGCCAAGAGTCAAAGCTGGCTTGCTGCAATAACTCCACCACCTTCTTGAGAATGAGCATGTATAGTAGGTTCTGATGTAAGACTTGCTGAGTACCTTTGTACTCATGTTTGCTTAATTACTATTTTCAGACGACAACACTGCCCCCTCCGATGGGTTTTATGTAGATCTTGACGTCGATGAGTGACTTGCCACCCAGGTGGTGATCCTGGCCATGGAGGGCCCTATGTAGATAGACAGGCTTCGAGAAGCCTTCTTTCTTTCTAGTGTCTGTACTCAGACTATTTGCTTCCGCATGTGCTTATATGCTTATATGACTTGAGTGACGGATCATGTGACCCCTACCTGTATGAACTTGTTATGTATGGCTCTCTGGAGCCTTTAAATAAAGTACTTGAGTTGTAGAGTTTTGTTGTGATGCCATGTTGTATTTGCACATATCGAGCATATTATGTGTATGATTGGAATGCTTGGTATGTGTGCGATCCGACAATCTAGTTGTTTATCCTTGGTAGACTTTCTTATGGGGAAATGTAGTCTAGTGTTCCTCGAGCCATAGTAGTCTGCTACAGCCCGGTTCACCGGAGTCCTGCTAGCCCAGCACTACTGCTCAGGACACTTGACTGGCCGCCATGTGTTTCACTTCGCTCCTATGTCTGTCCCTTCGGGGAAATGTCACGCGATGACATCCGGAGTCCTGCCTAGCCTGCTACAGCCCGGGTTCCTGGAGTCCTGTTAGCCAGTGCTACAGCCCGGATTCACTCGCTGATGACCGACATGCTCGATGTGATTCATGTATGCCTGTCTCCATAGGTCTATGCCTCTTTGGGTTCACGACTAGCCATGTCGGCCCGGGTTCTCCGTCATATGGATGCTAGCGACACTATCATATACGTGAGCCAAAAGGCGCAAACGGTCCTGGCCCATGGTAAGGCGACACCCATGGGGATACCGTGCGTGAAGCCGTAATGTGATATGAGGTGTTACCGGCTAGATCGATGTGACTTGGAATCGGGGTCCTGACAGCGTTGGCATCAGAGCCGGACTGCATGTAGGTTCGTTGAGCCAAACTGGTTGATGTCGAGTCTAGAAATGCTTTAGTTATATGTAGGGGAATTGATTGTGGGAGGGAACGTAAGGCTCTTTTACTCCTTTACCTTATGCCCTCTGATCTGAGTCATTCTCTTCTCATTCAACATGGGTTAAGGACTAGGCTCTCTTCTTCTATCAGGTTCACGTGTTACTAATCCGTAGTAGCTTATAGGATTGTTGTTACAAGCCTCAGTACAATTTCTACTATTTTTAGTATGTTGCCAGTTGAATCAGAACCTTGATATGATGTTGTTGAGTGGTATTGCAAACTGTTGTGGATGTCTCAAATCTTTTTCTAAGCATTTACAGCCGTTATGATGTCCAATTTTCCCTAGAAATTCTAATGTCTTTGCATTGTGGTTGTGCTTTCAGATGGCCACTCGTGCTCAAAACCAAGTGGTTCGCCTGACCCGGTGCCTCGATGTGCCCGGTCATACTGCTATGTTAGTCCAGGTAATGATCAAGACGGGTTACTATTGGTATCCCAAATACACTGTCGAAGAGCAATTCCGAGACTTTAATCAAAGCCAATATTTCTACACCGTCAGGATATTTCCTTCTTATCCTGGATCTACCGAGCCCCTCCACTGTTCCTATGGACTCGGGGTTACTGTTGAGATGGCTATGCAGGATGCTTCCTATTCCATGACGACCATCATGCGAGTCCGGACTGGCCTGCTTCGGAACACCGACTTCCGTTATATGCCAGCTTCACTCCCGGGAGCGCAATGGTATCTCCAGGCTATCTATGCTGACTCCACACGTGAGGACTCACTAACTCGCACCACTGCCGAGATGCTCGAGGATAAGGACCGAGAGAATCGGGCCTTGAGACTAGAGCTTTTCAACACTCATGCTGATCATTGGGACATTTTGACTCGGTTTGCACCTGCTGTGCAAGATGGATGTATGGATACAAGGGATCTGTATCCTGTGAGACCGGCTCTACCAGACATGGTGGATTGGCGTGATGTGTGAGGCATCACCCCACCCCGTGGTCCTCGCAGGCCACTGTTTGTTGGTCCAAGACCTCATCCTAGCCCCTATGGTCCACAAGCTCCTCAGGACCGTCTGTTCCCGGATGATCACGTTGAACTTCCAGGCTATGGAGGTGACTTCTATGAGGACTACTACGGAGCTGTCTGAGTTAGTAGTAGTATCACTAGTATTGTAATAGTTGTATCTCCACTGTCATGCGTGACTTGTGGAATATGACTTAGTGTGTAATCAATTCCGGAGGTGTAGAAAAATAATGTATAGGATCTTGGAATGCCTCCGATGAGATGTAACGTCTTTCATCATAGTTGTACTGTAGCCTGGGCTTGTACTAAACCATGTATGGTGTGTATGACTGTTGGTATATATATGGCAGTTCTATATTACCATGTCATACGGATGAACATCTCTGCATTCCGTGTTATCCATTACATTCTGCACTTCCTTGCTAAGTTGTGCCATCCTTATCTAAACCGTTGTCTTGTCTTCTCCTAGGATGGTCAACACCCGCAGCAACCCTGCTGCCCCAGAGCAGGGGGAAGCCAGTGCAGTTAGGGGTGAAAATCTGCCTCACCCGCCTTCTCTGGCCGAAGTGATGCTGCAGGCGGAAAGAAACAAGCATGAGACTAACCGCTTGCTGGAGCAGATTGAGCAGAACACTGCACGCCATCAGCGAAATGACTTGGTGTCAATCAATGACTTCATCAAGTTGTACCCACCAAAGTTTAACCATTCCGTCAAGCCCCTCAACGCAGATGACTAGCTTCGCAACATCACCCACAAGCTACGTTCTGCCAACATAGCCGAAGCTGATAAGGTTACTTATGCTGCCTATCACCTTGAACGCCCTGCTAGCCTTTGGTGGGATAATTTTTAAGCTATGCGCCCGGTCGGCCAAATCACTACTTGGGCTGAATTCAGTGAGGCTTTCCACGAGCATCACATCCCGGAAGGTCTCATAGATCGCAAGAGGGAAGAGTTCTGCAATTTCACCCAAGGAAGACTGACTGTGGATGCATATAGTCGTGAATTTGGGAATCTGGCACGATATTGTCCTGAAGAGGTATCTACCGACGCTAAAAAGCAGGCAAGGTTCCGCAAGGGACTTAGCCCTGAGCTTCACCATGATCTTCGTCTACACGAGTGCACCTCCTTTCAGAAGCTGGTCAATAAAGCCATCAGTGCTGAGACAGGCCAGTCTGACTATGATGCTTCACGCAAGCACTCTCGTGATTTTGGCTCTTCATCCGGCTCTGGATCTCAGAAGCGCCGGGTGTGGATTCCAAGCACGGCACTGCCACCCAGGTTCATTCTGAGGCCATCCTTTGAGGCGCCTCGCCCCAACCAGCAGTTTGCACTGTCCAAGCCCTATGGTGGCCCCGCTGCTAATGCTGCTCCACGCCCCAATGTTGTGACATGTTTCAAGTGTGGAGAGCCGGGTCACTATAGTCGAGAGTGTCCCCAGAACAACAACCCCAATCAGTCTGGAAAGTCCGTTGGCCGTGGTAAGCCAGCGGGAAAGGCATTCTACGCCAAGCCAGTCACCACTGCACGTGGCCATGTCAACTATGTCTCAGCCGAGGAGGCTCATGAGGATCCTAACGTCGTCCTTGGTACGCTCCTTGTTAATTGCCATCCGGCATCTGTTCTTTTCGATACTGGAGCATCTCATTCATTCATATCTAAGAGCTATGCTCGATTGCATAACACAACATTCTGTGACATGCCCATTTCCATGGTAATTCAAACTCCGGGTTCCAAATGGCAAACTTCTAGAGTAAGCCATGGGAACGAAATTCTTGTCGATAGACTTGTCTTCCTTGCATCCTTAATAGCTCTCAAGTCCTCGGACATTAACATCATCTTGGGTATGGACTGGATGTCAGCTCATTACGCTAAGATTGATTGTGCCACTAGAACCGTTCAACTTACTCACCCATCGGGCAAGACAGTCAATGTCTTAACTCGAGTGGCCAAGCGCCAGCTTTACTCCCTAAATGCCAACCCCCTTCCAGACCTTGAAGATATTCCGGTAGTCCGGGACTTTCCGGATGTCTTTCCAGAAGATCTGCCAAGTGTTCCACCTGACAGGGATGTCGAGTTTGTGATAGACCTTGTTCCAGGAACCGTTCCAATTTCTAGAAGACCCTATAAGATGGCACCCTTAGAACTAGCCGAGCTTAAGGACCAACTCGATGATTCCTTGAAAAAGGGTTTCATCCGTCCTAGTTCCTCTCCTTGGGCTTGCCCCATCCTCTTCGTCAAAAAGAAGGATGGAACGGATCGGATGGTTGTAGATTACCGACCTGTCAACTTGGTCACTATCAAGAACAAGTATCCGCTTCCCAGGATCAACGATCTGTATGACCACCTCGCTAGATCCTCAGTCTTTTCCAAGATGGATTTGAGGTTGGGCTACCATCAAATCAAAATCAGAAATGGGGACATTCCCAAAACGGCCTTTGTTACTCGCTATGGCCAATACGAGTACACCGTTATGTCCTTCGGTTTAACCAATGCCCCAGCCACCTTCTCTCGGTTAATGAACTCGGTCTTCATGGAGTATTTGGATAAATTCTTCGTAGTATACCTTGATGACATACTCATCTACTCCAAGAATGAAGAGGAACATGCCAAACATCTAAGGCTGGTATTGACGAAACTTCGAGAGCATCGCCTTTATGCCAAATTCTCCAAGTGTGAATTTTGGTTGCCAGAAGTGACCTATCTAGGCCATGTAATCTCTGGTAAGGGTATTGCTGTCAATCCCGAGCGAGTTCAAGCCGTCCTTGATTGGACTCCACCTGAGACGGTCAAGCAAGTTCGGAGCTTCCTTGGCTTAGCGAGCTATTGCCGCCGCTTCGTCGAGAATTTCTCCAAGGTTGCTAAACCTCTAACTGAACTCCTCAAGAAAGATAAAAAGTTCGAGTGGACCCCACAGTGCGAGTTCAGCTTTCGGGAACTGAAAAGATGCCTGACATCTGCTCCCGTACTGGTACCACCAGATTTCTCCAAGGACTTTATTATCTATTGCGATGCCTCGCGACAAGGACTAGGTTGCATACTCATGCAAGATCGTCAGGTAATTGCCTATGCTTCACGGCAATTACACCCACATGAGGAAAATTATCCCACACATGATCTAGAGCTTGCAGCTGTAGTCCATGCACTTAAAACTTGGCGACATTACCTCCTCGGTAATCGTTGCGAGATCTTCACCGATCACCAAAGTTTGAAATATATCTTCACCCAACCGGATTTGAATCTCAGGCAAAGACGTTGGGTCGAGTTGATCTTGGATTACGACTTAGGAATAACTTACACCCCGGGAAAAGCCAATGTCATGGCTGATGCACTAAGTCGTAAAACCTAGTGTTACAACCTGATGTTACAACAAAGTCAACCACTTCTCCATGAGGAATTTTGTAAGCTTAATCTTCACATTGTTCCTCGAGGATTCCTATCCACCCTGGTGGCGAAACCTACCCTTACGGATCAGATCATCAAGGCACAGAAGGTAGATCCGGGAATCTCCCATATTAAGAGAAACATTAAGAAAGGAGTCGCGAATTGTTTCTCCGTTGATGATCAAGGTGTCATATACTTTGGAAACCGCTTAGTGGTTCCCAAGGCACGAAACCTGAGGCGGCTGATCCTTAAGGAAGCTCATGAATCCCCTCTCACCATTCATCCCGGTAGTACTAAGATGTATCAAGACCTACGCCAGAGGTTTTGGTGGACTAGGCTGAAGAGAAATTTCTCAATACATTGCTAGCTGCGACGTCTGTCGTCGTGTTAAAGTAGAGCATCAACGGCCTGCTGGCACCCTTCAACCTTTGGCTATTCTAGAGTGGAAATGGGATAAAATCAGTATGGATTTCATTACTGGGTTTCCCAGGACCAAGAGAGGGAATAATGCCATCTTCGTCGTGATCGACCGTCTTTCCAAAGTAGCCCACTTTCTACCTGTTCGTGAGAGTATCACCACTAGCCAGCTAGCTGAATTATACATCTCCCGAATAGTATCTCTTCATGGTGTCCCATTGGAAATTAACTCAGACCGTGGGAGTCTCTTCACCTCTCGATTTTGGGAAAGTTTCCAAAATGCTATGGGAACTCGTCTCTCTTTTAGCACCGCCTTCCATCCTCAATCAAGTGGTCAAGTAGAGCGAGTCAATCAAATTTTGGAAGATATGCTCCGAGCTTCTGTCATCTCATTCGGAATGGGTTGGGAGAAATGCCTTCCATTCGCCGAGTTTGCTTATAACAATAGTTATCAAGCTAGCTTGGGCAAAGCTCCTTTCGAAATTCTCTATGGACGAAAATGTCGAACGCCTCTTAACTGGTCAAAAACCGGGGAAAGACAACTCTTTGGCCCGGATATGATTCAGGAAGCAGAAGAGCAGGTCCGTGTTATTCGTGAGAAATTGAAAATAGCGCAATCTCGTCAAAAGAGCCAATATGATCGTAAACATAAGCTCATGACTTATGAAGTCGGCGAGAAGGCTTACCTTCGGGTTACTCCGTTAAAGGGAACCCATCGTTTCGATATCAAAGGCAAATTGGCTCCTCATTACATTGGACCTTTTCGCATTCTTGCCAAATGAGGAGAAGTTGCCTACTAATTGGAACTACCTTCGCATCTTTCCAGAGTTCACGATGTCTTCCACATTTCTCAACTCAGGCGTTGCTTTGCGGATCCTATCCGTGGAGTAGACCACGAAACGCTTGATCTACAAGATAACCTCTCATATCGGGAATATCTCGTTCGTATCCTTGATCAAGCCGAGCATACCACTCGACGCCATAATATCAAGTTTCTCAAGGTTCAATGGTCACACCATTCCGAGAAAGAAGCCACTTGGGAAAGGGAGGATCGTCCTTGGCTCGAGTACCCCACCTTCTTCCCGAAGGATCCTAAATCTCGGGACGAGATTCTTTTGAGTGGGGGTGAGTTCTCACACCCTAGCTAGTTCATGCATTAGAGTGTTGCATCATGTCTACTTTTACAGAAACTTGAAATGGGGATGACAGAACCCCCAGCACCCCCTGGAAACAACTAGGGTTTACTAAAATTATTTTCAATGAACCCAAAATGCCCTTCACAAAATGTTCATCATTTCTGGATTGGGTTAAAACCCCTGGCAAAAATGGTGCACTCTTTTCTAGGACATTCTGGATTCTTTGAATTACATCATAAGTATTTGAATTTGGGCATTTAAATGCTATAAAATATTTTAAATGCCCAAATAATTCTGGATTTAAGTGAGGGCTGTTAGGAATAATCCCAATAAAGCCCACAATTATTTTCAGGATTTTAGCAAGTGCCTAAGTATTTTTAATAAAGCCCTAAAGTTACAGAAAAAAAGAAAAAGAAAACAAACAGGAAAGAGTGGTAGAGAAAGCTTACCTGGCGCCCACCCAGCAGGCCCACCTGCCGGCCGAGCCCAGCCAACGCTCCAGCGAGCTGCTTGGCTTAGCCAGGAAGGCAGGCAGCTGCTCGACGGCGAGCACAGCATGCACGCCACGCAGCTGCCCGCCGCCTCGCCGCTCCCTTCGTCGAGCTGTCAACGTGGGACGACCCCCCTTCCTCTCCCCGACCTCGCAGACATTCACTCTTCCCTCTGGTTCCTCTCTCTCGCCCTCCCCGATGTCGCCCGAGACGTCACCGTCGCCGTTGCTTGCCGCAGCCACGTCCAACACCGTCCCCGCGCCCTCTCGCTGTGTCCGGACGGTTCGCCGTCGTCGACTACGTCGACTAGCCAAGCCGCATGATGCCGGAGCCCCTAGATCGTCCCCGCCGCCGTCGTCTTCAACCTCGGGCCGCCGAGATCCCCGTCGCCGTTCCGACCGCACCGAGCCTTCCCCGAGCACGCTGACCTTCTCTGTGGCTTCCCAGTGAGCTACTGCTCCTCCCCCTTCTCTCTGCTTCATCGCTAGAGCTCTGTAGCCGCCGTGCTTTTTTCGTCCGAACGCACCGCCACCTGACCATGTCGCCGGCGATGCTCCGGTGACCTTTTGGTCACGGGCTTGTGCCCATCACACTCATTGCATCGCGTAGATGTTGTAGGTGCAAGCGCCACGCCGCCTAGGCCACTGCAGCCACGCGCACGAGCTGACCCGAGCTTCGGCCTCCGCCAAGCTCGTCGTCGGCGATGCTCCGGCCACTCCCCGGCCAAGCCATCACCACGGCTGGATGCGGGCGAGCACCAGCTGCCCGTAGCTGCTCTCCGTGCAGCAAATGATGCCCTGTGGGCAAATCCCGCAGTGCGCCGCCGCGTCTGGCCTCGCCGGCAGGCTTTGACCCGCTGTCCGGTGAGTTGACCACGCCTGACCCATGTAGGCCCAGGTTGACTCCCCCTCCGAGCCTATGACAGGTGGGGCCGGCCTGTTAATTAGTTTAGGATTAGAGTTAACTAATTTTAGTTAGTTTAGGTCACTGACATGTGGGCCCAGGCCCCACTGACAGTTAATTAGTACTAACTTAACTCTGTTAGTTAGCTGAGACACTGACAGACGGGGCCCACTAGTCAGGTTTGACTGGCCCTGGCGCCTTTGACTCGCTGACATCACAGTGACGCAGTGCTGACGCAATTATTCATTTTCTGGATTTATTTTTATATAGGAAATTCCAGAAAATAGCCAAAACTTCTAAAAATCATAGAAAATCAGCCATAACTCCAAATCAAACAAATTATATATGAAAAATGATCAAAAAAATTCAATCTATCCATCTGTAATGGTTTCATGCATGACAAACCACTTCAACCTTGTTGTTTAGGTGAAACAAGCTAACACACTTATTATGCATAAGAACTTTAACTTCCATTTGAATCTTTGGTTCAAATGGACCCTTTTCAACTTGTTTCACATTGCATTAGGCAGGACACATCATTTTGCCATGTCATAGCATGCATCATATTGTTGCATATTGTCATGTGTTGATTATGTTCTGTGTGTCCTTCGTGGTAGGTTCTGCCTCCGAGGATATCTCCGAGTATCCAACTGAAGGGCAGTACCCTACTACCACTCCATCAGGCAAGCAGCCCCATTGATCATATCGATACAATCCCATGTTCTCGCCTCTACTCTCATTTACTGCATTAAGACAACATCGTTTCAAACTACTGTGTGCTACGGTAGTTGAACCCTTATCCTCTGCATGACCTGTCATTGCCACAGTAACTAGATGAAACCCACTAGCATGTGTAGGAGTTGATTGAGCCATGTTTGTGTTTCCTACCTTGCTATGCCTGCTATGCTTAGAGTTGTGTCAGGTCTGGTTCATCTGGGTGATGGGCTAGAGTGAAATGATTATGTCGGTAATGTGAGGGATGTGTTGAACATGTTTTGGTAAAGTATCGATGGGAGGCCATGTAGGAGTACATGGTGGGTTGTTTCATTGAGGCCGTCCCTAAGAACTGAGATCTGTATGTGTGATTTAAGATTCAGTTACTACCATACATTGGGCCCGAAACCAATGGACCCTCTTGGCTTCTTAATCACCCTAGTACTCTGTCCAGGAGTTGCAATTAGTTTCTGGTGTTTGTAGGTTATGTGTTGGAGGCCGTGCGTAGCGCTGACCCTAGGGGTGGGCTATGTTGCGGTAGATACACTATGGCACGGTGTACCGAGTCACCCGTTTGGTGTCTTGGGAACCCTGTTCACATCGTTCGGGGCCGTATGTGGAAACCTCGGCCGGACTCCCTGCGGATGGAACCTGGATAGGCGATAAACCAGGACTAGAGACTTGAGTGTTTAGGTAGGCCGTGGCCGACACCCTCGTTGGGCCTCCGCTTGAAGGTTGCCGAGTACATGTCATGTAAACGGCGGTAAGTGGTGAAAGCGTGTATGAAGAAGTACACCCCTGCAAGGTTAACATCATCTATTCGAATAGCCGCGCCGGAGGTAAAGGACTACTTGGTTGCCTATACAGTTCATAGACAAGTTAATGGATACTACTAAAAGACTCAAGATAAGTGTGAGTACCGAGGATGGCTCTCTCATAGGATGACGAGGGAGGATCCCTGGTGGAGTATTGTGTTGGTGATTAGTGGAATCGTGTGCGAAAACTTTTTTACTAGTGGAGTCTCGTAGGATAGCTTAGCCAAGAGTCAAAGCTAGCTTGCTGCAATAACTCCACCACCTTCTTGAGAATGAGCATGCATAGTAGGTTCTGATGTAAGACTTGCTGAGTACCTTTGTACTCATGTTTGCTTAATTACTATTTTTAGACGACAACACCGCCCCCTCCGATGGGTTTTATGTAGATCTTGACGTTGATGAGTGACCTGCCACCCAAGTGGTGATCCTGGCCATGGAGGGCCCTATGTAGATAGACAGGCTTCGAGAAGCCTTCTTTCTTTCTAGTGTCTGTACTCAGACTATTTGCTTCCGCATGTGCTTGTATGCTTGTATGACTTGAGTGACGGGTCATGTGACCCCTACCTGTATGAACTTGTTATGTATGGCTCTCTGGAGCCTTTAAATAAAGTACTTGAGTTGTAGAGTTTTGTTGTGATGCCATGTTGTATTTGGACATATCGAGCATATTGTGTGTATGACTGAAATACTTGGTATGTGTGGGATCCGACAATCTAGTTGTTTATCCTTGGCAGCCTTTCTTATGGGGAAGTGTAGTCTAGTGTTCCTCAAGCCACAGTAGTCCACTATAGCCCGGTTCACCAAAGTCCTGCTAGCCCAGCACTACTGCTCATGACACTTGACTAGACGGCATGTGTTTCACTTTGTTCCTATGTCTGTCCCTTCGGGGAAATGTCACGCAGTGACATCCGGAGTCCTGCCTAGCCTGCTACAGCCCGGGTTCCCAGAGTCCTATTAGCCCAGTGCTACATCCCGGGTTCACTCGCTGATGACCGACATGCTCGATGTGATTCATGTATGCCTGTCTCTATAGGTCTGTGCCGCTTTGGGTTCATGACTAGCCATGTCGGCCCGGGTTCTCCGTCATATGGATGCTAGAGACACTATCATTTACGTGAGCCAAAAGGCGCAAACGGTCCCGGGCCATGGTAAGGCGACACCTGTGGGGATACCATGCGTGAGGCCGCAATGTGATATGAGGTGTTACCGGCTAGATCGATGTGACTTGGAATCGGGGTCCTGACACCCTAGGTTTTGCGGATCATCGACAAGGCAAGTACCACTTTGATCATACCTCTTTATCACCCAGTTTTTATGCATTAGTTCCAATCCTCAAAGATTGCATGATTAGGATGTGATTCACATGTGGGTTGGGAAGTAGTTGATGAGGTAGAACCTATTGCCCTGTTATATTCAAACCCTTGGGAGTTACTTCTACGTATTGCTTATATTGCTATGCTATGCTCGTAGACGTGGTTGGGTGAGTGAAATCCATGAAAGATGTGAGGTTGTTAATTAATGGTTCAACTTAAGGTGGCAACTTGAATACACATCTGGGTGGATTGTTTGGTGGGCACCTGGAGAATCCAGTGTTGTCCTAGGATATCCCAGAGTACCCGTGTGATAATCCTATGGTCCGCTACCCAGGCTCAAAGGGAACTGAGATATTTTCATGCTAGAAACTTCTGTGTGTAGCCACAAGCTATTATGGGCTCTAGCATAGTTGACTAAGTTGCGTGAAGCTCCCGAAGAGGTGGATCGACAGGTAGTGGGATGTAGGTTTGGTATGGTCTGCCCAGAGTAAGGGGTTAATGCTTCTGAAAGACTATGTCTCGGTCATCCGTTTCTCAAACACCGTGTAGTGCAAGAAATCCAACGAAGGAGATCGGGTCTTGTGGGGAAAAGTGTGCAAACCTCTGCAGAGTGTATAAACTAATATTGGTTAGCCGTGTCCCCGGTTATGGACATCTTGAGTATCTAGTACTTGGAGTATCCTAAGTATCTCATCACTCTAAACTAATATTGTTGGGTTGTTAATTACTTTAATTGGGATTGAGTTGGAGGAACCTTCTCAATGATGTTTCAACTACCATGATAGTTAAATAAAATCTATTCCTTTGTTGTAGGGAAAAATTGTCTTTTCGCAAAAACTGTAACCATAGAGCTTTCCACCAGCCAAATATGCATGTAGTGATAGTATTATTCTGTTCTTGCTCTACTGTGTTACTTTGCCAGCATATTCCATGTGCTGACCCGTTTTCGGGCTGCAACGTATTATGTTGCAGACTTTTCAGACGAGGAGTAAGGTTCGTTAGGTCGTTGCCGTGCAGCTCAGCTATGGTGTTGGAGTTGATGGACTCACTTTATCTTCCAAGCCTTCCGTTGTTATCGTATTAGATGGCCTTAAGCCATATTTATTGTAATAAGTTCTCTTTTGAGACATTCGATGTAATAAGTGTGTGATTGCTACTATGTTATAAATCTTCGAGTACTGTGTGTGTCAGCATTACCGATCCAGGGATGACACTGAAGCACCGAGACTTGGCCGTTTGAGGCCGGGTCGCCACAAGTATGAAACTTCTCATAGTATTCAATGCAGTTTATATGAAAGTTTTTATTATACCCATCTTGGATGCCTATCATATTAGGACTAATTTCATAACCAAAGCAAATTACCATGCTTTTCTAAAAGACTCTCAAAATAATATAAGTGAAGCATGAGAGATCAATAATTTCTATAAAATAGAACCACCACCATGCTCTAAAAAGATATAAGTGAAGCACTAGAGCAAAATTATCTAGCTCAAAAGATATAAGTGAAGCACATAGAGTATTCTAATAAATTCTGATTTATGTCTGTCTCTCCCGAAAGGTGTGTACAACAAGGATGATTGTGGTAAACTAAAAAGCAAAGACTCAAATCATAGAAGACGCTCCAAGCAAAACACATATCACGTGGTTAATAAAATATAGCCCCAAGTAAAGTTACCGAGAGACGAAGATGAAAGAGGGGATGCCTTCCGGGATATCCCCAAGCTTAGGCTTTTGGTTGTCCTTGAATTTTACCTTGGGGTGCCTTGGGCATCCCCAAGCCTACGCTCTTTCCACTCCCTATTCCAAAATCCATCAAATCTTTAACCAAGAACTTGAAAACTTCACAACACAAAACTCAACAGAAAATGTCATGAGCTCCGTTAGTATAAGAAAACAAACCACCACTTTAAGGTATTGTAATGAACTCATTATTTATTTATATTAGTGTTAAACCTACTGTATTGCAACTTCTCTATGGTTCATACCCCCCGATACTAGCCATAGATTCATCAAAATAAGCAAACAACACACAAAAACAGAATCTGTCAAAAATAGAACAGTCTGTAGCAATCTTGAGGTTTTGCATACTTCTGTAACTCAAAAAACTCTAACAAATTAGGATTATTTAAAAAAAATTGTATATTGATCTACTACAGTTGGAATTGGTTTATCGCTCTCTGGTAAAAAATGAAAATTATTCTCGTGAGCGCATACTTTCTGTTTTCATCAGCAAGATCAAACAATAATCATCCAAGAAGATCCTAAAGGCTTTACTTGGCACAAACACTAATTAAAACATAAAAACACAATCATAACAGAGGATAGATGATTTATTTATTATTAACAGGAACAAAAAGCAAGGAACAAACATAAAATTGGGTTGCCTCCCAACAAGCACTATCGTTTAACGCCCCTAGCTAGGCATAAAAGCAAGAATAGATCTAGGTATTGTCATCTTTGGTATGCAATCCATAAGTGGCTCTCATAATAGATTCATAAGGTAATTTAATTTTCTTTCTAGGAAATTGTTCCATGCCTTTCCTTAACAGAAATTGGAATCTAATATTTCCTTCTTTCATGTCAATAATTGCACCAATCGTTCTAAGGAAAGGCCTACCAAGAATAATAGGACATGTAGGATTGCAATCTATATCAAGAACAATGAAATCTGCGGGCACATAATTCCTATTTGCAACAATAAGAACATCATTTATCCTTCCCATAGGTTTCTTAATGGTGGAATCCGCAAGGTGCAAATTTAAGGAACAATCATCAAATTCACAGAAACCTAACACATCACACAAAGTTTTTGGAATCGTGGAAATACTAGCACCCAAATCACATAAAGCATAGCATTCATGATCTTTGATCTTAATTTAATAGTAGGTTCCCACTCATCATAAAGTTTTCTAGGGATAGAAACTTCTAGTTCAAGCTTTCCTTCATAAGATTGCACTAAAGCATCAACGATATGTTTAGTAAAAGCCTTATTTTGGTCATAAGCATAAGGAGAATTTAGCACGGATTGCAACAAGGAAATACAATCTATCAAAGAGCAATTATCATAATTAAATTCCTTGAAATCCAAAATTGTGGGTTCATTGCTATGTAAAGTCTTGACCTCTTCAATCCCACTTTTATTAATTTTAGCATCAAGATCTAGAAACTCCGAATCATTGGGACGCCTTTTAACTAAAGTTGACTCATCTCCAGTCCCATCTTTATCAAGATTCATATTGGAAAACAAAGATTTAATAGGAGACACATCAATCACTTTTAGATCTACATCTTTATTATCATGAAAACTAGAAGAACACACTTTCACAAAGCAATCTTTTTTAGCACGCTGACGGTGTCCTAGACTAGGGGGTACTCACTACGTCGTCTCCTGACCAGCTAGATTGGGCCGAGGACCCCCATGGCGGTTCACTCATGGGCCACTATGGGCAGTCCATGCCACGTACAAGGAGGTTTCTACAAGACTTGACGCCCAAGCCAAGGACTCTCCTAAACCCTAGGCCTCCGGTGTGTTATATAAACCGAGGCCAGGCTAGTTAATAGGGGATCATATTCATTAGATCAATCTCGTGGTAGACACATGTACCCTGTACCACACCCATATCTATATAATCAAAACCAGGATGTAGGGTTTTACCACTATCAAGAGGGCCTGAACCTGGGTACAATCCCGTGTCCGTGTTACCATCGCTCCAAGATGCCTAGCTTAGGACCCCTACTACAAGATACGCCGGATATAGAACCGACATTGGTGCTTTCATTGAGAGCCTACTAGGTGATCGCCATGGCTCGATGGAAGTCTAGATCAACGACCAGTTAATTTTTTTCAGCTAGATCTGTTCAAATTATCTTCTTTGCAAAATCGTTGCTGTCGCGTCGTACGACTCTGTTTGCAGATCAAGAAACTTTTACGCTGATGGGCAGTACATCAGATCAGGCTGTGCGGCGGCCACCAGAAACACATCTAACCCATGGAGACATGCAACTCCCGTACGCCATGTGAGGTCCCATGAAGTGCGCACATGCATGCGGCAGTCTGGGGCTGCAATCCCAGCCTTGCGAAGAGCCGCGGCTGACCAGGAACAAGTATCCGGCGGCAGCGCCTTGCAAGCCTAGAAAAGAAGTGCCCATATGCACGGATTCCAAAGCATGCATCACCATGTAAAGCTGCCCAAGCTAAGTATATCTAACTTGGTCTCGTTCTCTGTACTAGCACTTTCTCCTGTACGAGACGTTGAGATCGATTTTAGTACTAGTTCTATTACTTGGTCATCGGCCTGCTTAAATGCCACCAATATAATCTGATAGTTTTCAGATTAGATCTATTTTATGTAAATCATCTTATTCACAAATCGTGGCTGCCAAGTTGTGATATTTTGTTCGCAGTCAGACCAGGATTAAGAAATTTTTAATGATGACGGTTGTACCTGTCGCCTGGCAAAGCACTGTGTGGGTCAACGCAAAAAAGTTAAAGAACAAAGATCGCCGAGGAGCAGGGCACATGGCCGATCCGGACTCAGCTCGGTGGCGGCACACATCAGACCAAAAGTGTTACTAGTACTAACCTGATTGAGTACTATGTGTAGCCCGTACAGATCACTTTGGCTATTCCCAACCATCTGCTGCAGTCGTGGCCGTCATACAGGTTTTATTTTTCCTAACTATTCGATTAGCTCCTAAAATTATTGCACGCAGAATATTTTCTATTGTTTTGCACTACATTATTTTTGTAGAGGTATTTTGTCGACACTTGTGTGCAACGTTGGTCTGGCCGGCCTCACATCGTCACCTAGGCTGACTGATCCGTGTGAACATCGTCACACCATCCAACCGACCTCGGCGCTCAAGCCACATTTACCAGATTATTCACTTCACATAGATTAATTATGCTTCTTTTTTAATTATGCATCTTTTCCTAGATTTAGTCATTGGATTTTAATAGTAGTCCGAACACTACAACTCCACCTAAAAGATCAAAACCAATCTAGTCTTGGTGCTGGTTTGTATTTGTTCTGTATAGATTGCTTCCTTTTCTTGCTCCGCAGACCCAACTTGTGAGAATGTGCTGCACACCATCGGAGATCCTGAGCGGCTGTGTTCTAGCCGAGCACGTGCACGCAGCATCAAGCTGGAGCAGCAGACATGAACTAAATTCGAATCGCTTTGCAGCATACAGGAAGACCTAGTCCTTCTTTCTTTTCTTTGTTATTCAATGAAGGCGATCTTTGCTTCTTGCTAATCATAGTCTTTCTTGCACTTCTCATGTGCTAGCATTGGTACTAGTACCATTACTAGGTGCAAATCCATGAGCGCCCACATGTGTCTCTTCGTATTGCTACAACAAATAACCAGGTCTGTCAAATGGTGGCCGCATTAACGAAGGTCACATGGTGGTTCGGTCAGTTTCCGTACACAGTTCGGCAAACGGCGCATCCGGAACTTGGACCGACCTGTGAAATTCGGGCTTTGTCATGCCTTTACCGCATCACGCCGATGCCCTGCATCGACATTGACTTCGGCGCCAGGCCACATCTCTTTAAAAAATTATAATTATTTTACGTAAATTAATTATGCGAAGATTTTTTATATATTTATATTATTATTTTTTGGACTGCACTATTTTACATGTGTAGGTAATCGACTCCGGCTGCGTCACGTGGTCACTTCGGCAAGCTAACGTGGTCGTCCCAATCGGCATAAATCGGCTCGCGTGATCTCCTTGTGGGTCGAATTGCCATACCAACATGTTCGGTTACCTTGGGGACTTCGGCACCACTGAAAGAGCTCTACGTCATTGGGTGTTCGGCACACGGGCCTCACCTCGGCGTACGGAGTCGTCCTCTCGCCTCCGTTAACTAAATTCCACCGTCACTATGGTGTGATACCCTGTGCCGCCATTATCGCGTCATCTCTTCATCAAACTAACACCCACCATGCCAACCTGTTTCGACACGTCGACTGACGTGGGGGCTTCATTGTCATGCTGCCGAACTACTCTGTCTCCTCGGCTGGACCGGGGCTTCGCCTCGGAAATTCGGAACTGTCGTGCTATCACTTCATCAAGCCGAGCTCTTTGCTCGGGTACGTCAAGACCGGCTTGGGGGTTGGGACCTTGAGCCGCTACAAGCTCGGCCCATGTCACACCATGCACATTAACCAGCTAAGTCGCTTTCATGCTCAAAGACTTTCAGTTTTAAATTTTATTCGGTTCGGCCAAGGATTATACTTTTTTTGACAAAAAGTCATTTGCGAAAAACATTCTTTGTCAAAACCTTATTTGTTACAAACAAATTCAAAACCCCATTTACTTGGGGGCTTACTTTACGAAGCCATTCTTCTTGCATATGATTACTAATGTATTGCACCATTCCTTGTTCGTGTATTATGGCAAAATATGCATCATGTTGACTTAAGTGTTCCGCAAAGCTGGGTTTCCTGGCTCCAGTGCTTACCCCTACGTTCCCGATTGTTCGTCTAAGGAGTAAAGGGAGCACCTCTACAATTGTTACAACCGGGTCATCTAAACTCGTACCTCAGACGGGTGAAGCTGAAAGCTAGCACTCTTATTTTTTTCAACTATGGTCGGCACACGATGGAACTAACGCATACACAAATCTATTACACAAGTCTCATAGTAATCATGAGTGACCAAAGAAAGGTACCATTGGGGCACTATTTTCTTTGAAGATGCTTCTTACGCTACATAAGTAATATAGCATAAGTTCCATGGGCGCGCTTTGTATTACAGCCTCATGGCTTGATTTCTCGGTTATCCGAAACACCACCGATATTCTCGATAGGTGGAGTAGATAACACTTTTCGGCCCTTGGCCGAAGAGGGAGAAGCCGACGGTCGGTTAAGACGCGTTCAAAGTTCAGGCGAACGCTGATATTATATAAGTACTTCGGTACATGCAATCGTTATACATAAAATTCTTTTACCCAATTCACTTGGGGGCTCTTAAATTAGTATGAGCCATTTTATAATAGATGTTTTCTTCTTAGTCGCTGCACAGTCTTTTTCTACCACTCCTTCTCGACTCGGGTGTATGATCAATAGCCAGGTAGCCTAGTTTCTCTCTAAAGCCGCTCGCATTTAGTTTGCTAAACTGGCCTGAGAAACACTCCGCCTTTGGGATAGGGAGGTTGAAGCCGAAGGCTGACACACTTCAAATCTAGAGATCAGATGTGTCATGTCAAAGCACGACAGAAGTACAATTTTAAGACCAATTTCGCATTGGCACCAAAACAACTTGATTCAATCTAGACGTAAAGTTTTTTACGCACGTTTGTTGGCCTTTTTTGAGCTTATAACATCTTTCACCTATTTTATGTTTCAGGAAGCGGGGTATTCTCTTGGTTGAGGTGTTCGATGTGAAACTCTTTTCTAAACTACAGTTTGGCATCTTTCCTGCTGAACTCCACCTCAGTATTGTCAAAGCATACATGACAGTTGAACTTGTTCCCGATGAGGTACGATCCAAGGATTGGCCATTTTTCCTAACCCAATTCTTAGGGGCTACTGCATCGACAATCCAATGCAGCAAATTTAAAGTGCAATGTAGCTTTCGAGGAGATTATGATCCTCAGGTTGGTCGGCCGCACCCAACCCGAGTCTTGAGGACTTTGCACACCGCTTTTTGTGTCCTGAAGTACTCTACTGAGCTAGGAGTTGATCCTCAGGCCGATTTTGCGAATCAACCTGAGTCCCAGGGGCTACTGGGATCAGCAGTATTATGTCATCCTTCAGGTGCATCTCGGGTTTTATACCGATACACACCTTGAGGGCTACTGGCTATATATCTCGGTAGAGAATAAATTGCACCAATCAAAAATATTGACAAAAAATCGGCCCGCAGTCGGGGTGGTGCATCACCTCGGAAGCAGTCCGGCATAAAGCTTGGGTGCCAGCGGCTAGCTCCATAGAGGGCATTTATAGCATTAAGCTCCGCTAAACTCCTTCAAATTTTTTGAGCCAAGGTGATCTATGACACCTTGGATATATCCCGGCGTTGGAGCTCGGATACTCTCCGGCATTGGAGCTTGGACATAGACCGAAGTTGGAGCTTGGATACTCTCCGGTGTTGGAGCTCGGATATAGTCCGGCGTTGGTGCTCGGCTACAAAGGATACCTTGAATGCAGTCCGGCATTGGGGCTCGGATGCAAGAGGACACCGCCACACGGGAACAACTCCAAACCCAAGGTGTGGCGTAAAAATAATAAGGCATTGATAAAGGCCAAAGACTTAAAGGGGCTCCTCAGATACCCGACGTGTAAACTCTTCGGATTCACTTTGGCGATACTCAATATTAAAGATAAGAAGATTTATTGAACCAGTTTTCAAGACGACGAACGAAGATGAAGAATAGTTCGGAAGAATCGAGGAGCGTCCCCAAGTTGAAGACTGGTTCAGGGGGCTACTGACGGTGTCCTGGACTAGGGGGTACTCACCATGTCGTCTCTCGGCCAGCTGGATCAGGCAAAGGACCCCCATGGCGGTTCACACATGGGCCACTTCGGGTAGCCCATGCTGCGTACAAGGAGGTTTCTACAAGACTTGGCGCCCAAGCCAAGGACTCTCCTAAACCCTAGGCCTCCGGTATGTCATATAAACCGAGGCCAGCCTAGTCAATAGGGGATCATATTCACTAGATCAATCTCGTGGTAGACACATGTACCCTATACCACACCCATATCAATATAATGAAAAGCAGGATGTAGGGTTTTACCTCCATCAAGAGGGCCCGAACATGGGTAAAATCCCGTGTCCGTGTTACCATCACTCCAAGACGCCTAGCTTAGGACCCCTACTACGAGATACGCCGGATATAGAACCGACACACACATCCTAGCGGTTCTTTCTTTGCACCCATCAATGGAAATTCCCATGGCCTTGAGAGACTCATTGATATCATGCTTGGGTGGAATAGATCTAAGTTTCAAAGAATCAACATCAAGAGAAATTCTATCCACGTTCCTAGCGAACTCATCAATTTTAAGCAATTTTTCTTCAATCAAAGCATTGAAATTCTTTTGCGAATTCATAAATTCTTTAACACTAGTCTCTAAATTAGAGGGCATCTTATTAAAATTTACATAAGAGTTGTTGTAGGAATTACCATAATTATGAGAGGAATTACTAGGGAACGACCTAGAAATAAAGTTTCCTCCATAAGCGTTGTTACCAAAATTGTTCCTACCAACAAAATTCACATCCATGGATTCATTAGTATGCTCAATCAAATTGGACAAAGGCATATCATTAGGATCACAAGAAACACTCTTATTAGCAAACAATTTCATAAGTTCATCCATCTTTCCACTCAAAACATTAATCTCTTCAATCGCATGAACCTTTTTACTAGTGGATCTTTTAGCATGCCATTGAGAATAATTAACCATAATATTATCTAGGAGTTTAGTAGCTTCTCCTAAAGTGATTTCCATAAAAGTGCCTCCCGCGGCCGAATCTAAAAGATTTCTAGAAGCAAAATTCAATCCGGCAGAAATTTTTTGTATAATCATCCATAAATTCAAACCATGTGTAGGGCAATTACGTATCATTAAGTTCATCCTCTTCCAAGCTTGTGCAACATGCTCATGATCAAGTTGCTTAAAATTCATAATATCGTTTCTAAAAGAGATGATCTTAGCAGGAGGAAAATACTTAGAGATAAAAGCATCTTTGCACTTATTCCATGAATCAATACTATTTTTAGGCAAAGTAGAGAACCAAGTTTAGCACGATCTCTAAGAGAAAACAGAAATAGCTTCAATTTAACAATATCATTATCCACATCTTTCTTCTTTTGCATATCACACGAATTAACAAATTTGTTTAGATGGGTAGCGGCATCTTCACTAGGAAGGCTAGAAAATTGATCTTTCATGACAAAATTCAACAAAGTAGCATTAATATCACAAGATTCAGCATCGATAATAGGAGCAATCGGGGTGCTAATAAAATCATTGTTGTTGGTATTGTAAAAGTGACATAAGTTAGTATTATCTTGAGCCATCGTGACAAACAATCAATCCAACACACAATCACACAAGAAGCGAGCGAAAAGAGGCGAACGGAAAATGGGCGAATACAATGGCAAAGGTGAAGTGGGGGAGAGGAAAACGAGAGGCAAATGGCAAATAATGTAATGCGAGCGAGAAGAGTTTGTGATGGGTACTTGGTATGTCTTGACTTGAGCGTATATCTCCCTGGCAACGGTGCCAGAAATCGTTCTTGCTACCTCTTGAGCATGCGTTGGTTTTCCCTTGAAGAGGAAAGGGTGATGCAGCAAAGTAGCGTAAGTATTTCCCTCAGTTTTTGAGAACCAAGGTATCAATCCAGTAGGAGACTACACGCAAGTTGCCTAGTACCTGCACAAAAAATCAAGAACCTTGCAACCAACGCGATAAAAGGGGTTGTCAATTCCTTCACGGCCACTTGCAAAAGTTAGATCTGATAAAGATAATAAGATAAATAATTTTGGTATTTTTGTTGTATAGATTGAAAAGTAAAGATCGCTAAATAAAATAAATAGTAAACTAGAATTGTAGATCGGAAACTTATATGATATAAAATAGACCCAGGGCCATAGGTTTCACTAGTGGCTTCTCTCATGTTAGCATGTATTACAATGGGTGAACAAATTACTGCCGAGCAATTGATAGAAAAGCGCATAGTTATGAGAATATCTAGACATGATTATGAAATATAGGCATCATGTCTGTGTTAAGTAGACCGAAATGATTCTACATCTACTACTATTACTCCACACATCGACCGCTATCCAGCATGCATCTAGAGTATTAAGTTCATAAGAACAAAGTAATGCTTTAGGCAAGATGACATGATGTAGAGGGATAAACTCAAGCAATATGATATAAACCCCATCTTTTTATCCTCGATGGCAACAATATAATACGTGCCTTGCTACCCCTATTGTCACTTGGAAAGGACACTGCAAGATTGAACCCAAAGCAAAGCACTTCTCCCGTTGCAAGAAAGATCAATCTAGTAGGCCAAACTAAACCGATAATTCGAAGAGACTTGCGAAGATATAAAATCATGCATATAAGAATTCAGAGAAGAACCAAATATCGTTCATAGATAAACTTGATCATAAATCCACAATTCATCGGATCTCGGCAAACTCACTGCAAAAGAATATTACATCGAATAGATCTCCAAGAACATCGAGGAGAACTTTGTATTGAGAACCAAAGAGAGAGAAGAAGCCATCTAGATAATAACTATGGACCCGAAGGTCTGTGGTAAACTACTCACACATCATCGGAGAGGCTATGGTGTTGATGTATAAGCCCTCTATGATCGAATCCCCATCCAGCATATCCCCGGAAAAGGCCCCAGATGGGATCTCACGGGTACAGAAGGTTGCGGTGGTGGAAATGTGGTTTTGTGGCTCCCCTGGATGTTTTTAGGGTATAATAGTATATATAGGCGAAACGAGTACGTCGGTGGAGCTATGAGGGGCCCACGAGGGTGGGGGCACGCCCTCCTACCTCGTGGCTACCTTGTTGCGTCTCTGACTTCCACTCCAAGTCCCCTAGATTGCATTTGTTCCAAGAAATATCCTTGCGAAGGTTTTGTTCCATTTGGATTCCGTTTGATATTCCTTTTCCGCGAAAGACTGAACTAGGTAAAAACAGAAACTGCCACTGGGCCTCCAGTTAATAGGTTAGTCCCAAAAAACAATATAAAAAGCATATTAAAGCCCATGAAACATCCAAAACAGATAATATAATACCATGGAACAATCAAAAATTATAGATACGTTGGAGACGTATCAGGTCCTGGCGGACAACCTGTTCCGAATGATGATGACGGACGCGCACCCGTGTGGAAAAAGAAATCTATATTTTGGGACCTGCCCTATTGGAAAGACCTAGAGGTCCGCTCTTCAATCTACGTGATGCACATGACGAAGAATCTTTGCGTGACCCTGCTTGGCTTCTTGGTTGTGTATGGCAAGACAAAAGATACACTGGAGGCACAGGAGGACCAGCAACGTATGCGCGGAAAAGACGACATACATCAGGGTCATGCCAGCTACGCTCTTACCAAAGAAGAGAAGGAAATCTTCTTTGAATGCCTGCTCAGGATGAAGGTACCATCTGGCTTGTCGTCGAATATAAAGGGAATAATAAATATGGCAGGGAAAAAGTTCCAGAACCTGAAGTCTCATGGCTGTCACGTGATTATGATGCAACTGCTTCCGGTTGCATTGAGGGGGCTTCTACCGGAAAATGTTCGATTAGCCATTGTGAAGCTATGTGCATTCCTCAATGCAATCTCTCAGAAGGTAATCAATCCAGAAATCATACCAAGGTTAGAGAATGATTTGGTGCAATGTCTTGTCAGTTTTGAGTTGGTGTTCCCACCATCCTTCTTTAGCATCATGATGCATGTCCTAGTTCACCTATGCGAAGAGATTAATGTCATGGGTCCTGTATTTCTACACAATATGTTCCCCTTTGAGAGGTTCATGGGAGTATTAAAGAAATATGTTCATGACCGTGCTAGGCCAGAAGGAAGCATCTCCAATGGCCATGAAAATGATGAGGTCATTGAGTTTTGTATTAACTTTATTCCTGACCTTAAGCCAATTGGTGTTCCTGAATCACGGCATAAGGGAAGACTGGGTGGAAAGGCACGCTAGGAGGGGATCAAATAATATGTATGGACGGGCATTCTCTCACTCAAGCACACTACACAATTCTACAAAATTCCGCATTGGTGGCTCCGTATATGGAGGAACACAAGAATTTTCTACGCTCCAAACACCCGGAGCAGTCTGACAACTGGATTACACGTGAACAAACGGGGACTGTCGCCGGTTGGTTGCAGACATGTGACATGCATGACGCCGCTATTGAAGATGACCTGTACTTGCTATCCAAGTTACCATCTTCGAATATAATTACTTTCAAAGGGTACGAGATAAATGGGAATACATTTTACACGATCGCCCAAGATAAGAAGAGCACCAATCAAAACAGTGGTGTCCGCTTTGATGCAACAACCAAGACGGGAAATGACACATATTATGGTTACATAGAGGACATATGGGAACTTGACTATGGACATGGTTTGAATGTCCCTTTGTTTCGTGCAAATGGCTTAATATGACACGAGGTGGCATAAAGGGAGACCCGCAGTACGGAATAACAATAGTGGATCTCAACAATCTTGTGTACGCAGACAAACCATTCGTCCTAGCCAATGATGTGGCGTGGGTTTTCTATGTGAAGGACATGTCTACCAAGCCGAGAAAAAGAAAAGATAAGGAAGCAAATACATCATACGATGAGCCAAAGTGCTACATAGTTCTTTCATGGAAAAGAAACATCGTGGGAGTGGATGACAAGACATGCATATCAGAAGATTAAGAAAAGTTCGATGAAATTGCTCCATTCAGAGTGAATATTGACCCGAGCATCCAGTTAAATGATGAAGATTGTCCATGGTTACGGTGCAAAGGGACACACGGAAAGAAAAAGTTTCACACCCAAAGATCCCACTCTGGGATGTGATAGGCTTCACTTTCATCACTTTCTCTAGTCAGTTTCCGGACTTTTATATGTTTGTAATAGTTAGGGTGCTTATGTGTTTTGGCACTTGAAACGTGTACTTTTGTGCTTCGGACAAACGTGTACCTTTCTGACATCATTTGCTATTTTTCATGCATTTACTGATTTTTTTGAGCTAAATGACCCTGAAATTGAAAAGCACTACAAATGAACTCTGAAAAGGTTGAAAGTTGGCATGGTATCATCATTACACCCACATAGCTTATGCAAAAAATTAGAGAGGGTTATGGCAAAAACTGGATGCACTTCGTGTACAAAATGGAGAATCTCTTTTGAAGTATCAAGGTTTCGGACGAAAACTCATCTGTTACAAAGGCATTTCATTTTAAATAACCTAAGTATTACCAAATTGAATATAATGATAAAACACACTAATATTAAACATAAGAAAAAAGAATCACTGGAAAATCTATTTTTAAAGTTAAGTTATTTACAAACTGGTGATTCACACAAATTTCAAATAATTCAAATTTAAACTATTCAAATTTGAAAACTACTGGCACTAACAGAAAGTTTGTAATTTTTTGTACCTAAAGAAAAAATGTTCACAAAGCTCTAAATACAACAAAAAACAACTCAGAAATAAATAAAAGAATTTAAATAAAGCAGAAAATAGAAAAAAATAAAAAAGCCCACCTACTGGGCCACAATGGCCTGCATATGACTAGAAACCCAACCTGTAGTTGGGCCAGTTTGCAGGCCTAGAAGCCCAGTAGGCCCCACAGGGCATGAGTAGGAGAGTTAGGCCTAGAAGGCCTGCATAAGATAGGAGCTCAATGCACTGCCCGCGCCGGGGCTTATAAACAGGTCTTGGGGCTCCTCGACTTGCGAGGTGACACTAAACTTGCCGCACCACACATGCGCCAGCGCACCCCCTTTAGTACCGGGTCGTGGCTCCAACCGGAACTAAAGGGGGGTCTTTAGTACCGGTTGGAGCCACCACCCAGTACTAAAGGGGTGCCATTCCCGCCACTTGGCCTGGCAAATTTTGACCTTTAGTACCGGTTGGTGGCTCCAACCAGTACTAAAGGTCATCCCTATATATACAACACTTACGAAAATTTCAGTTTCTTCTCCTCTGCTTCTTTGACCCCGTCGCCGCCCCCGTCACGCGTCGTCGCCGCCCCCGACCCCGTCGACTCCATGCCACCCCCGTCGCCGCACCGGCCCTTCGCAGTCCCCTCGCCTTGCCGTCGCTGTCGCCTTGGACGTCATCTCGCCTCGCCATGGCCTTGGACCTCGCCTCGCCATCGCCATCGCCTGGACCTCGCCGTCGCCGTCGCCTCGACCTCGCCCACGCTGTGAGCCCCTCTCCTCCTCTCCTCCCTCCAATCGAAGCCGCCGCACCGCCGTAGGGGCACACACGTGCACATACACACACACAAAATTTGTTCATCTTTTGCACTAGATGTTGTAGATGCCTTAGCTATAGATGTTTTTCTGTTTTTAGTTTTTAGTTTTTCTGTGTTTCTATTTTTTATACAAAGGTTTTAGATGAATTAATTAATTAGATTAGATTAATGTCAAAGGTTTTAGATGAATTAATTAGTTAGATACTTTTGGTTTGATGAATTAGATATATTAATTTTCATAGGAATCTGCATATAGAATTTTGACATATGCATGCAAGATATCATTTTTTAAAATTGTATATAAGAAGTCACAATCCAATCATTTAAAAAAAATTTACGTTTGCATACAGTATTTGTTCTCGATGATGCCCGGCCCACATCCTCATCGTCGACCCATTCGCGACGACGTCCTGCTTCAGAGGACCCATGTCCGGGACTGGGCTCCGCCGGGCTGGCACTGGGAGGTGCCACCTTCAGGGGCGCGCCGCTTGGTGAGGAACCCGGCCCCGGGTCCCTTCATCGACCCTGAGCTCCTTAGGTGGCGTTCGCGTGTGCCACTTTCAGTGTGGTGAGAGTTGGCCCCGCCGGAGGTGGTGCGTCACCATGTCAGGGAGGAGGATGAGCACTTCCGTCACTACATGGCTGCTATGGATGTTAGGTTCTCCCATACCTGGCAGGTTCTTCGAGGATCTCACCCGAGCTATGATCTTGTGATGGTTCCTTCTCTTTCGGTGTCCACCGCTGTAACACCCTGGTGTAATGATGCTACAGTAACCCCTGGGGTTAAGTTAGTCATTTTGCTAAACAAGTGTTTGTTCTCTTGTCTCTTTCAAATTCCAGTTGAATTCAATTTCAAATTCTGAGTGAGATTCAAAATTGCTCAAACATGAAAACTAAAATGTTCATCATGTGCCAAATAATCCATAACTAATATTGGTGGTGAACCAACTTTTTTGCAAAGTGTTTAAGGGGCCTAAACTATTTAGAACAGTGGTTTAAACAATTATTTAAATGCTTTTTAATTTATAAAAATTCTAACTATTTTATTCAAGTGCTAAAACCTAATGTGGTAGTGGCCTATATTTATTAAGCTAAATTAATTACAAGTCTTGTATTTTATTTAACTGTTTTGTTTTGAAAAAGAAATAAGAAAACAGAAATGTCTTAGAAGAAAAGTAAAAAAAGAAGGAAAATTCTCCCCTCCCCCCAGGGACCAAGCCCACTTGGGCCGGCCCAACTCCCCCTCACCCAGGCTGGCCCACCTACCTCGCCCAGGTCCTGTTCCCCCTCCCCTGTTCAATCGACCGATAGCGCACGCCCGAGTGCGCCCCGCCAGACCGCCGCGCCGTCCCCGCCGACGAGGGGATAAGGGCAACGACAAGGCCGACCCCTCGGGATCCCCCCTGCCACTCCAGTCGTCCAACTCCCTCTGGACGCTCTCACTCCCTGGTTGCCCTCTCTCTCTCTCTCGCGAAATCCCACCTCACTGAGCGCCATTGCCGTCGCCCACCTCGCACCACCACGGAGACCGCCTCCCCACGCCCCTCCAGCAAGCCCAGCCGCTCCGTTGTCGGCTCCTACGATGGCCACGGCCACCAGCTCGCACCAGGAGTCCCTGCCTTGTCGGGTCCGCGTCACCTTCAACCTCTACACCCGCGGCGATCTCCGTCAAATTCGGCGTCGACCAGCCGTCCCCGAGCCCGCTTTGCTCACCTGCAGGTCCCGGTGAGCTCATGACTTCTTACCCCGCCCCTCTCGTCAACGTTCGTACCCGTAGCCATCTTTCCCGCTGTGGCCGAGCCCTCCGCCGCATACGCTCATCGCCTGCGTGGTTTCGGTGACCCGTTGGTCACGCGCGCATGCCCACTCACCTTGTTGGCGCGCGTAAACGCCATAGGTACCTCGCGTCGCTCTTTTTCCTCGCCATAGCCTAGATTCCTACAATGCCCGATGTCCGACGTCCGCTGCGGTGCTTGCCGCCGTCACCTCCGTCCACCTCCGGCCTCGTAACCACTCCGGTTGGACGCGGTGTCATCTTCCCATTCGAGCACGCCAAGTCGCGCGAAAAACGGACGCCCGTAGGCGAATCCCGACGCTCCCCTGGCCACTCCGCCGTGGTTTCAGGTCGTCGGAGCTCTCTCTGGCACCGACACCGACGTGGTACAGTGGGCCCCGCCCCTAGGTCGCTGACTAGTGGGCCCGGGTGGCCCAGTTGACTGGCTTGACCCAGTCAACTGTTGACTGGGCTGCCCTGTGAGGCTGACATGCAGGCCCCACTTCTTTAAAATGTTTTACGAATAAAAATAATTAGTTAAGCTAATTAGTCATTGACATGTGGGGATGAGCTGCTAATTAACCATGTTTAATTAAGATAACCCACTATTAGCCCTTTGTCTATGACAGGTGGGACCCATTGGTCAGTTTGACCAGTCAGCAGGTCTGTTGACCTGCTGATGTCATGCTGACACTCTGTTGATGTCATAATGAATTTTTGTTAATAATAATAATCCCAGAAAATGCTTTAATCTTTGAAAATTCATAGAAATTAAACCGTAACTCGGATAAAAATGTTTTCTAAATGAAAGCTGCTCAGAAAAATCCAACGAATCCGAATGCACAGTCGATTCACCTGTCACATGCCCCTAGCATGCTGAACATGGAACCATCCCCACTCTTCCACCTGTCCGGAATTCGTCTAACACCCGAAATTCATCCTCGGATGTATACCCCCCCCCCGTCTGCAACGTGTAGTACTACGTTAGGACAACCCTAGCTCTGCCTATCGTCATGTCATGCTTAGACCCTGAGACCGATGATGCCCTTGTGGTCGACTACGTCGATGACGACCCTTCTTCCCTTTCGACGGAGCTTCCAGACAAGCAAACCTCCCCTTGAGCATTCTGATATCGCCCATTTCTTTCCCTCTCATGCTTGCATTAGAACTGCTACTACTTTCTGTATGATCCTACTCTGATGCATAGCCTATTTTTGTTACCTGCTTTCATACCTTAACTGTTTATTCTAAATTGCTTAGTATAGGTTGGTTAGTGATCCATGTGACCCCCATGTTTTCCTGGTTGCCCCTGCTTCATCATTGAAGACCCGACCAATGGGATCGAGGTCCAGGCCCTGACACCGCACATCATCCCCCTAGTTGTACGACTCTGCAGAGTTACCATCGAGTGCCGAGGGTGGAACCTCATGCATTACTCATGATGAGATCTCTGTATTGTAGATATTCGGTCGTGGTCATCGAGGGTGATTTCCTCCTTAACCACTTCCGATACAGCTTTGTCGTGCAACCCCTCAAGTGTGAACCTCGAGGGTGGATCCTCTTATGTTCACCTTGATGATTACATCGAGTGGAATTCACCGGGGGTGATTCCTTGGGTTTTCCCCTTGATGTTTGGACACATGGATACTTGGACTTTACAGCTGTTACTTGGAAAGGTGGGTCGACCCTGAGGGGTACCTGCGAGTGATGTGGTGACGGGTTGACCTGGAGGGTACCCGGGAGTTAAACATGAGGCGTGGCCGGGCATTCTTAGCCCTTGTCGCAAGTACTCGAGATGAGGCGACGGGATCATATCTTTCGTGAGTCTCTACTCATGACCACACTACCAACACACTAACGGTTTGGATATTTGATCCGAGGGGCGTCTGACCTGATAGCACTAACCATCATGTGGGCATTGTATGTGCGTTCTTCGTCGTATACATAAGCCGAAGCTTATTAGACGCCAGCGACTGAGCGGCACGCGCGGGTTGGACTAGTAAGCTCCTGCCTTTTTAAGGAGGTAGCTAGGTCTGCTCACCGGCTGCCCACGCAACATGCAGGAGTTCCCGGGGCGATGGCCCAAGACCCCTGGGAGCATAGGTTTAGTCCGGCGTACTTGACCTCTCTATTAAGCCTAGGTCGGGTTACGGCATATTGTTTGGCCGAGGCCGGGCATGACCCAGGAAAGTGTGTCCCACCGGAGTTAATCGAGCGTGGTGGGTAAGTTGGTGCGCCCTTGCAGGGAAGAAAACATCTAGTGATAGCCTGTCCTACGGTAACGGACACCTCGAGTTGTATCCCGATCGATACAACTAGAACTGTATACTTGAGGTGATAACTGGATAGTATGGCTCTGGGATTGATTTCTCGTAGGGAGTCGAGAAAGGATCTCTGGCCGAGGTTGATAACACTACTACTACTCTACATTATGTCGATCTGTACTCTTCTATATGCTGCAAGATGCTTGAAGATGCTAGTCTTCAATAGGCTAGGCTTTCCCCTTCTCTTCTGGCATTTTGCAGTTTAGTCCACAAATACAGCCCATTTCCTTTGATACAGATGCATACTTAGTTTAGATATGATGTAAGTCTTGCGAGTACTTTGGATGAGTACTCATGGTTGCTTTTCTATCTCTTTTTCCCCCATACCCGATTGTTGTGACCAGATGACGGATCCCGGGACCAGACGACACCACTGATGATTACTACTACCCCGAGGGTGCCAACTACAACGTGACGGCCGCTGACAACTTGGAATAGTTAGGAGGCTCCCAGGTAGGAGGCCTTGCCTTTTCGATCGATGTTGCTTTTGTGCTAGCCTTCTTAAGGCAAACTTGTCTAACTTATGTCTGTACTCAGATATTGTTGCTTCCGCTGACTCTTGTGTATTTGAGCTGATGTATTCAAGCCCTCGAGGCCCTTGGCTTGTAATATAAATCTTGTATTATTTTAAATTTGTGTCTAGAGTTCTGTTATGATATCTTCCCGTGAGTTCTTGATCTTGAACGTACACATTTGCGTGTATGATTAGTGTACTATTGAGTCGTTGGCGTCACAAGTTGGTATCAGAGCCGACTTCCTGTAGGATCCCCCTTTCCAACTCCTTGGCCGAAGTTGAGTCTAATCGCTGAAAAACTTTTACCAACATGGATGTGTGTCTTACGGGCCCATGTCGCCATTTGGGTGGTATTAGGATCTTTTATTCCTCGTCTATACTCTGGGACTTTGATCTCTCTTCCCTTCGGGTTAAACGGATTTACTAACTCTAACATTAGGATCCCGTGACTACGCTCACCCCAAAGCTGGATAAGCCATGGTTATTCCTTAGAATAGTATTTTGAGTAATGCACACACTGTCGTGTTGACTACTAAGTGGTATCCATCGTACCTCTTTCTTTATGCATGTTTCATCATGAATGATCATGGTATTTGCAGATGCTCAATGCTGAACTACCCCTTGTTACATGTTAGCAGGATGGTTAGACCCGCTGGTCGTGGCCGTGGTGGCCACGCTCCACCGCCGCATGAATTCATGACCGGAATGATGCAACAGTTTGAGCTGAATCGCCAGTTCATGGAAGGAATGATGGCTTAGTTTCCTCGTCCGAACATGAATCAATAGCCAACCCTAGTAACTCTGCAGGACTTCTTCCGCCTCAACCCAACTATCTACCGCAGCTCAACTCAACCCCTTGATGCTGATGACTGGCTCCGCGACATCACGTATGAAATGGAGTCTTCTAGTGTGCCCCCTGCTAGCTATGTCACCTTTGCATCTTTCTTTCTGAAGGGTCCCGCTACTCAATGGTGGGACAACCACAGGCTTACCCTGCCTACTGGAACGGTCATCACTTGACCGGATTCCAAGCCGCTTTCCGTGTCTGCTTCATTCCTCAAGGAATCATGTACAAGAAGAAGCGAGAGTTCCACAACCTCACCCAAGGCAACAAGATTGTAGATGCTTATCAACGAGAATTTTTGGACTTGTCATGTTATGGTGAAGAAGACATTTCAACTGATGCTCGTAAGCAAAAGAAGTTTCGTGATGGACTTCACCCTGATATCAAGCTAGCACTGCTCATTCATGACTTTGCCGACTTTGCCACCTTGGTGAACAAGGCTATTCAGGTTGAGACTGGTCTTTAGGAACACCAGGGATCCCTTAGGTGCAGCGTGACGCTGGCTCATCTTCGGGCCCGTTAGCGCAGAAGCGTCGGATATGGATTCCCCGCAACATGTATCGTCCAGCTGCACCTACACCAAGACAGTCCTATGCCGCACCGTGTCTGCCTCCTCCACCGCAGAGGAAGCCTCTTCGAGCCATAGCACCCCAAGCTCCTGCTACCAATCCCAATGATGGTCTGTGCTTCAGATGTGGCCATCCAAGTCACCTTGCCAAAGAGTGCAATCAGAAAAGGAACCAGCTGGCTCTGCCTTCAACTGGCCGTAACAATCATCCCCATAACAACAATGCCAGACCTTATGGTCGTGGTCCGGCTAATCATGTTGATTTGAATGAAGCTCAAGACCAGCCCGCCACTGTGATGGGTACTCTTCTCTTAAATTCAGTACCGGCTTTTGTTTTATTTGATTCAGGAGCATCACATTCATTCATGTCAGAAATTTTTTGTTATGCACACGCCATCTGATGCGAGCCCATGAACACTCCGATTGTGGTACGCACCCCTGCGGGTCAGTGTCGCACTACCATGATTGGTCGCCACGTCCCCGTTGAAATTGAAGGGTTGGAATTTCATGTTTCTCCCATTATTCTCGAGTTTTCCAATATTGACCTCATTCTAGGAATGGAATGGTTGGAAGCACATACTGCCTCTATCGTCTGTGCCACCAAAGTCGTTAATCTCCTATATCCTTCCGATGAGATAGTAAGCTACCATGCTCAGATTGTTCAAAACGCTGAAGCATGACTTTATGCTTTGAATGCGTTGAATGCAGCACCCCTTGAGGGAATTGAAAAGATTCCAGTGGTTTGCGACTTCCTAGATGTCTTTCCGGAAGAACTTCCAGGAATACCCCCTGCCCGGGCTGTCGAGTTCATCATCGACTTGAAACCAGACACCCTATCGCCAAGCGACCCTACAAGATGCCACCTCATGAGCTCCTTGAACTGAAGGAGGAAATCGACAAATCTCTTTGCAAGGGTTTCATTCATCCAAGTTCCTCTGCTTGGGTAGCACCTTCTCTCTTCGCTAAGAAGAAGGACAGAACGAACCGTTTGGTCCAAGACTATCGTCCTATCAACCAAGCTACAATTCAAAACAAATATCCCCTTCCTCGGATCAATGATCTGTATAATCAACTGGCTGGTTCATCGATAATCTCTAAACTCGACTTGAGGTTGGGTTACCACCAGATCCGTGTTCGTGAAGAGGATATTCCAAAGACCGCATTCGTGACTCGTTATGGTTCTTACGAGTACACCGTCATGTGTTTTGGCTTGACCAATGCTCCAGCCACATTCTCCCGTCTAATGAACTACATATTCATGGATTACCTCGACAAGTTCGTCGTGGTCTATCTGGATGATATCTTGGTATATTCGAAGAACAAAGAAGAACATGCTGAACATCTTCGACTTGTTCTAGAGAAGCTTCGAGAACATCAACTTTATGCCAAGTATTCCAAGCGCGAATTTTGGTTACCCGAAGTCACCTACCTTGTTCATGTCATCTCCAAGGATGGTATTTCTGTCAACCCAGAGCGAGTTCAGGCTATTCTTGACTGGACCCCTCCGAAGACCGTCAAGCAAGTTAGAAACTTTCTCGGACTAGCCAGCTATTGTTGCCGCTTTGTTGAGAACTTCTCGAAGATTGCCAAGCCCCTGACCAATCCGCTACACAAGGGCGTTAAGTTTGATTGGACTGAAAAGTGTCAGGAAATTTTCTAGGCACTCAAGGACAAGCTGACTTCTACCCTAGTGCTTGCTCCCCTGATTCTCGCAAGGACTTCATCATCTATTGCGACGCTTCACGTCAAGGATTAGGCTGTGTCCTAATGCAAGAGTGCAGATTGATTTCTTATGCCTCTCGTCAAGTGCGTCCTCATGAAGAGAACTACCTAGTTCATGACCTCGAGCTTGCTGCGGTTATCTATGCACTGAAGCTATGGCGACAGTACCTTCTCGGTAATCGTTGTGAGATCTTCACCGATCATCAAAGTCTGAAGTACCTGTTTACTCAGCCAGATCTGAACCTCCGACAACAATGATGGATGGAAGCTATTGCTGACTACAACCGTGGTATATCTTATACCCCTGGCAAGGCTAATGTAATGGCTGATGCCTTGAGCCGCAAGTCTTATTGCAATAATCACATGGTCTACAAAGCTCAACCCCGCCATTATGAAGAGCTATGCAAGCTGAACCTTCAACTAGTTCCACAGGGTTCTCTGAATAACCTTGTCCTGGAACCAACTCTTCTGAAAGCAATTAAGTCTGCTCAAGCGAAAGATGCTCTTGTTGATTTGATGAAAAAGGATCTTGCCTTAGAGAAGTCCAGAGATTTCTCACTTGGTGAAGATGGAACCTTATACTTCAGAGATCGCATTGTGGTACCCCGATTTGAGCTTATGACAGAGAAGGTGATGAAAGAAGCGCATGACATCCCTCTCTCTATTCATACAGGAAGTACGAAGATGTATCTAGACATCCGTCAGAAGTACTGGTGGTATAAAATGAAGCAAGACATTGCTCGATATATAGAAGAATTTGATGTTTGTCATCGCGTCAAAGCAGAACATCAAAAACCGGCTGGACTTCTACAACCGCTTCTGATTCCTGAATGGAAGTGGGATAAGATCCAAATGGACTTCGTCACTGGCCTTCCCAAGTCTCAGAAAGGTAACGATGTTATATTTGTCGTCATTGACCAATTCTCGAAGGTTGCTCACTTTCTGCTAGTCGAGGAGACAATCACTGCTAATCAACTAGCAAACTTGTATATCTCCCTAATTGTGTCCCTCCACGGCATTCCGAAGGAGATCAGTTCAGACCGCGGTAGTATATTCACTTCGAAGTTCTAGGATAGTTTCCAAGAGGCAATGGGAACTCATATTACCTGGAGCACTGCTTATCATCCCCAATCCCAAGGCCAAGTCGAGCGAGTCAATCAAATTCTTGAAGACATGCTTCGAGCTTGTGTTATTTCTTTCGGCAAGAAGTGGGAAGAATCTCTCCCTTATGTGGAGTTCTCTTATAACAGTAGCTATCAAGCTATCTTGAAGATGGCACCCTTTGAAGTGCTTTATGGACATAAGTGTCGAACCCCTATGAATTGGTCAGAAACTGGGGAACGGACGCTCATTGGTCCAGACATTATTCAACAAGCTGAAGAGCAGGTTCGCATTGTCCGGGATAATCTCAAGGCGGCCAAGTCCCGTCAGAAGAGCAACTATGACTGGAAACACTGGGTTCAACTTATCAATCTGGTGAACAAGATTATTTGCGTGTCACTCCTTTGAGAGGCACTCATCTATTCGGAGTCAAGGGCAAGCTAGCTCCGCGCTACATTGGTCCTTTCCGCATTCTCTCCCATCGTGGACTGGTGGCTTATCAGCTGGAGTTGCCACCTCAGTTCTCTCAGGTCCATGATGTCTTCCACGTGTCGCAACTTCGTCGTTGCTTCAAGGACCCGGAACGTGAAGTGGATCCGGAATTCATTGAAGTTCAAGATGATCTGACATACAAAGAGCACCTGATCTGCATTCTTAACGAAGCTGAACGTCAAACCCGCCAGAAGGTTACCAAGTTCCTCAAGGTGCAATGGTCGAATCATACTAAAGATGAAGCCACTTGGGAACGCGTAGATAACCTCCGGGCTGAATACCCCGGCATGTTCCCTTCTACCTCTTAATTCTCGAGACGAGAATTTCTTTTAGAGGAGGAGAGTTGTAACACCCCGGTGTAATGATGCTACAGTAAACCCTAGGGTTAGGTTAATCATTTTGCTAAACAAGTGTTTGTTCATCATTGTCTCTTGTCTCTTTCAAATTCCAGTTGAATTCAATTTCAAATTCTGAGTGAAATTCAAAATTCCTCAGACATGAAAACTAAAATGTTCATCATGTGCCAAATAATCCATAACTAATATTGGTGGTGAACCAACATTTTTGCAAAGTGTTTAAGTGGCCTAAACTATTTACAACAGTGGTTTAAACAATTATTTAAATGCTCTTTAATTTATAAAAATTCTAACTATTTTATTCAAGTGCTAAAACCTAATGTGGTAGTGGCCTAAATTTATTAAGCTAAGTTAATTACAAGCCTTGTATTTTATTTAACTGTTTCATTTTGAAAAAGAAATAAGAAAATAGAAAAGTCTTAGAAGAAAAGTAAAAAAAGAAGGAAAAGTCTCCCCTGCCCCCCTGGGACCAAGCCCACCTGGGCCAGCCCAACACACCCTCACCCAGGCCGGCCCACCTACCTCTCCCCAGTCATGTTCCCCCTCCCCTGTTCAATTGACCGATAGCGCACGCCCGAGCGCGCCCCACCGGACCGCCTCGCCGTCCCCGCCGACGAGGGGATAAGAGCGACGACGAGGTCGACCCCTCGGGCCCCCTACCACTCCACTCGTCCCACTCCCTCTGGACGCACTCTCTCCCTGGTTGCCCTCTCTCTCTCGCGCGAGATCCCACCTCACCGAGCGCCATTGCCGTCGCCCCACCTCGCACCATCGTGGCGACCGCCTCCCCCACGCCCCTCCAGCAAGCCCAGCTGCTCCGTCATCGGCTCACCTGCAGGTCCCGGTGAGCTCATGACTTCTTACCCCCGTCCCTCTCGTCGACGTTCGTACCCGTAGCCGTCTTTCCCGCTGTTGCCGAGCCATCCGCCACGTACACTCATCGTTGGCGTGGTTTCGGTGACCCGTTGGTCACGCGCGCATGCCCACTCACCTCGTTGGCACGCGTAAACGCTATAGGTACCTCACGTCGCTCTTTTTGCTCGCCGTAGCCTAGATTCCTATGACGTCCGAAGTGCGGCATCCGCTGCGGTGCATGCCGCCGTAACCTCCGCCCGCCTCCGGCCTCGTAACCACTCCGGTTGGACGTGGTGTCATCTTCCTGTTCGAGCACACCAAGTCGCGCGAAAAATGGCAGCTCGTAGGCGAATCCTGATGCTCCCCTGGCCACTCCGCCATGGTTTCAGGTCGCCTGAGCTCTCTCCAGCGCCGACACCGACGTGGCACAGTGGGCCCCGCCCCTAGGTCGCTAAGCAGTGGGCTCGGGTGGCCCAGTTGACTGGGTTGATCTAGTCAACTGCTGACTGGGCTGCCCAGTGAGGCTGACATGCAGGCCCCACTTGTCTAAAACGTTGTATGAATAAAAAATAATTAGCTTAGCTAATTAGTTACTCACACGTGGGGCCCAGCTGCTAATTAACCATGTTTAATTAAGATAACCCACTATTAGTCCTCTGTCTATGATAGGTGGTACCCATTGGTCAGTTTGACCAGTCAGTGGGTCTGTTGACCTGCTAATGTCATGTTAACACTCTGCTGATGTCATAATGAATTTCTGTTAATAATAATAATTCTAGAAAATACTTTAATCTTTGAAAATTCATAGAAATTAAACCGTAACTCGGATGAAAATGTTTTCTACATGAAAGTTGCTCAGAAAAAATCCAACGAATCCGAATGCGCGGTCGATTCACCTATCACATGCCCCTAGCATGTTGAACATGGAACCGTCCGCTCTCTTCCACCTGGCCAGAATTCGTCTAACGCCGGGAATTCATCCTCGGATGTTTATCCCCTCGGTCTGCAATGTGTAGTACTATGTTAGGACAACCCTAGCTCTGCCTATCGTCATGTCATGCTTAGTGATGCATATGTTTGCACTATATTTAATGTTTCTTCCCCCTCTTCTCCGGTAGACCCGAGAACGATGATGCCCTTGTGGTCGACTACGTTGATGATGACCCTTCTTCCATTTCGGTGGAGCTTCTAGGCAAGCAAACCCCCCTTGAGCATTCTGATATCGCCCATTTCTTTCCCTCTCATGCTTGCATTAGAACTGCTACTGCTTTCTGTATGATCCTACTCTGATGCATAGTTTGTTTTTGTTACCTGCTTTCATACCTTAACTGCTTATTCTAAACTGCTTAGTATAGGTTGGTTAGTGATCCATCAGTGACCCCCACCTTATCCTTGTTGCCCCTGCTTCATCATCAAAGACCCGACCAACGGTATCGACGTCCAGGCCCCGACACTGCACATCACCCCCTAGTTATATGACTCTGCAGAGTTACCATCGAGTGTCGAGGGTGGAACCTCATACATCACTCCTGATGAGATCTCTGTAGTGTAGCTATTCGGTCGTGGTCATCAAGGGTGATTTCCTCCTTAACCACTTCCGATACAGCTCTGTCGTGCAACCCCTCAAGTGTGAAACTCGAGGGTGGATCCTCTTACGTTCACCTTGATGATTACATCAAGTGGAATTCATCGGGGGGATTCCTTGGGTTTTCCCCTTGATGTTTGGACACACGGATACTTGGACTTCACAGTGTTACTTGGAAAGGCGGGTTGACCCTGAGAGGTACCCGCGAGTGGTGTGGAGACGGGTTGACCTGGAGGGTACCCGAGAGTTGAACACGAGGCGTGGCCGGGCATTCTTAGCCCTTGTCGCAAGAACTCGAGACAGGGCGACGGTGTCACATCTTTCTTGAGTCTCTGCTTGTGACCGCACTACCAGCGCACTAACGGTTTGGATATTTGATCTGAGGGGCCTCTGGCCTGATAGCACTAACCATCACGTGGGCATTGTATGGGCGTTCTGCATTGTATACATCAGCCGAAGCTTATTAGACGTCAGCGATTGAGCGGCGCGCGCCGGGTTGGATTGGTAAGCTCCTGCCTTTTTAAGGAGGTAGCTAGTTCTGGTCACCGGCCGCCCACGCAACATGCAGGAGTTCCCGAGGCGATGGCCCAAGACCCCTGGGGCATAGATTTAGTCCGGCGTGCTTGACCTCTCTATTAAGCCCAGGCCAGGTTGCGGCGTATTGGTTGGCCGAGGCGGGGCATGACCCAGGAAAGTGTATCCGGCCGGAGTTAATTGAGCGTGGTGGGTAAGTTGGTGCACCCCTACAGGGAAGAAAATATCTATCGATAGCCTGTCCTACGGTAACAGACGCTTGGAGTTGTATCCTGATCGATACAACTAGAACTGGATACTTGAGGTGATAACTTGATAGTATGGCTTTGGGATTGCTTTCTCATAGGGAGTCAAGAAAGGATCTCTGGTCAAGGTTGATAACACTACTACTACTCTACATTATGTTGATCTGTACTCTTCTATATGCTGCAAGATGCTTGAAGGTGCTTGAAGATGCTAGTCTTCGATATGCTAGGCTTTCCCTTTCTCTTCTGGCATTCTATAGTTTAGTCCACAGATACAGCCCATTTCCTTTGATACAGATGCATACTTAGTTTTGATTTGATGTAAGTCTTGCGAGTAGTTTGGATGAGTACTCATAGTTGCTTTGCTATCTCTTTTTCCCCCATACCCGATTGTTGCGACCAGATGATGGATCCCAGGAGCCAGATGACACCACTGATGATTACTACTACCCCGAGGGTGCGTACTACAACGTGACGGCCGCTGACGACTTGGAGTAGTTAGGAGGCTCCCAGGCAGGAGGCCTTTCCTTTTCGATCAATGTTGCTTTTGTGCTAGCCTTCTTAAGGCAAACTTGAATAACTTATGTCTGTACTCAGATATTGTTGCTTCCGCTGACTCTTGTGTATTCGTGCTAATGTATTCGAGCCCTCGAGGCCCTGGCTTGTAATATAAAGCTTGTATTATTTTAAATTTGTGTCTAGAGTTGTGTTGTGATATCTTCCCGTGAGTCCTTGATCTTGATTGTACACATTTGCCTGTATGATTAGTGTACGATTGAGTCAGGGGCGTTACAACCGCCCGCGCCTCAGGAACCGCGAGTGAAGTAGATTATTCTGTAGTATTCGATCTTTATTAGCTAGGTAGCTAGTGATGCATTCGATATGTAATATTCGAGATGATGTATCCGAGATTATATATATTATTCGAGACGATGTATTCGAGATTATATATATATTATTCGATAATATTCGAGACGATGTATTTGAGATTATATTCGATGATGCATATTATGTACTATGATTCATTTTTTCCTTATTGATTGCATGCATGCATTGTAATTTGAATACTAAATTGTTTTATATTTCTTTTGGATTAGTTAAATAAAAGCTATGGCGGACAATACCGGCAGAGAAGGAGAAGAGGCCCCGTTCCAGATCATACGCTCCCCTGGCCGGCCAGATGATCAGAATGAAGAAGATGATGTCTCCTAATATCTGAACAATACCGAGGAGGGTGATATGATATTCGATCGTGACGAACAAATTGATGAAGTCCAGAACTATGATTATGATGACGAAGAAAATGTTGATCTTGAAATAACAGAGACCGGTGAGGCATAATTATATAAGCACGCATCTGGTGATCATCACTTGTTTTAAATGATTTTAAGATATATTAACCAATCGATCTTTCTTCTTTCAGCCCTCCGGAACGAGCAAATCTTCTACAGGCAGCAGGACAGTGCAAGGCCCGGCCAAAAAGTTGAAGCAGGGCGTAAAATACAACATCAATGCCATCAAAAATGATGGCGAACCAATCTTGCCTAAGAAGAATGCGAACAAGTTCGTTCGTCGGTGCGGAGTTCTTGTGAAGGACCAACTCCCGATCTCCATGCAAGAATGGAAAGCCAGCAAAGCAACATCCAGATCTTATTTGGGTCAACGATAGAGCAAAAGATCTTCTATGGAATCTCTCATGGAACATTTCACCCTACCAGATCATTTCACAGATGCAGATGTGCAGAAAGTGAAGGTCGCCGCTCTTAGGAAGATGGCAGTTGCATTAAACAACCACAAGAAATCAATATGGGCAAGTACATTGAAGGAGGAAAGAAGACTCCAGAATTCACAGGAACACTGGAGAAGCAAAGAGAGCACTGGCCCGATTTCGTGAAATTCAAGGAATCGGAATTATCTAAGGAAAGGTCAAGAGTAAACAAGGCCAATGCCGCAAAAAAGGAGCAGTTCCATAAGCTGGGGCCAGGTGGCTACACGGTGGCAATGCCTAAGTGGGATAAGTCTGAGCAAGAGATGGTGGATGTAGCGGTCACTCCAGTTACATTGAGCTATCCCCCCTAGGTGCAGGACTTGGTTCTATGCGCATGAGGGGCGTTGGACCCGAAGACAGGCAAGGTTTCGAAGAGGGCAAGTCTTAAAGGAGCCGAAGATAAGATACTTGTTGCATTAGAAGAGGCTCAAACGGGGGTGTTCATGCCCAATAGAGTGAAAACACGCGCCCTGGGAAGTCCTAAACACCCGGGAAGAACAAGAGACAAAGGCATTGTTCCTTGGTATGAGGGGTTTGCGAACTGGAATGCCGACTACAGAAGCCATGCGAGAAGGAAGATGGAGGAGGAGAAGAAGATGAAGCTAGAGGAGGACAAGACAAAGCAGGAAGCAGAACGCCTTAAAGGCCTAGAATCAAAGCACGCGGAGTTGGCACTCCAATTCCAGCGGCAGCAGCAGCATATCAACTCACTTAGCCAAGAAAAGGGGTCTCAGCAGTGGAAGTAGCTAGTGGATGATCCAGCATTGGATAGCATCGTCCCATCCATGCCAAGAAGCAGCATGGGTTCCACCCCAAGAGAGGCACAACTACTGGATGGATACCCTGTGGATGACATCATGGAGAGCACTAATTGTGAGCTACACTTCAAAATGAAGAACATATCCATGAAGGTCGTTGTTTCTTATACAAATCCCCTCGAAGCAACCTTCCATTGCAACCCAATTCCAGCTGGCTATGCTCGTGTCGTGGTTGATGAAGTGGTGAACTAATATTCGGGGCTAGAGCTTGACATTCCTGGAGGTGACAAGGAGCACACACTGGGAGAGGCCAAACATCGTATCATCCTATGGAGAAAGGATTGAATCATGTTTCCAAGGCCATCGACACTGCATCAGCCGACTGCTCCTCAAAGGCCGCCACTGCGTCAGCAATATCCCGCTCCTCCAAGTCATCAGCCACCGCCTCAGCATAGTCCTGCTCCTTCAAGTCCGCCAACGCGTCAGCCCACTCCTCCTCCTCCTCCAAGTCCGACACCGCGTCAGGCCACTCTTCCTGCTCCAAGTCCGGCACCGTGTCAGCGCACTCCTCTTCCTCCTCCAAGTCCTGCACCATGTTAGCCCACCCATCCTCCTCCAAGTTAGCCACGTCAGCCGTCTCTGCCGCCTCAGCAATAGCGGAAGAGAGTCGTCGCAGCTATAGTGCGTAGCAGTTCAAGTCGAGGTAGTACATGAGGTTCATGCGGAGGCAAGTGATTTCAATATGCTCCAAGCCTCACACCTGTTCCACAGAGGCCTTACGACATGACTGTCGAGCAAAACTAAGCCATAGTGAAGGCCCAAGTGGACGCCCATTTTGGACCGAAACCGCCATCGCCGCCAAAGGAGAAAGTGCCTAAGGAAATCGTTGACCACTTTATTCGTATGGCTAAAAAACCATCTCCCAAGTCTGTTGACTCAGACTATGAGCGCCAAATCAGAAAGGCACATCGAGCACGAGAACAGAAGGAGTTGAGCTCGAGCCAAGAAGCTGCCAAAAATAGCAGGAAAACCATTCCCCGGCTAGGAGAACAGGCGGTGCAATCGATCCCCCAACTCATTGTACCAACACATGCGAGTACTGGCGCCTATCAACTGGTAATAACCGACGACCATATAAGGCAGGCTAAAGAGATCGGATGTACTGTAGAACAAGTCCTAGGCTTGGAGCTCATGAAAACTTTTAAAGAGGAGGAGCTAAAACGGAAATATGTCCGCGGCGAACCCTAGTGAAGCCTGAGGAGGTAAAGAAACTCTCAACGAGAATGTATGAAATGCATCAATGGTACATGGAAATTACCAAGACTACCAATTGAGAGTCCCTCGTGGTGAAAGTCAAGGAAGATCATTACTTCCATCAGCTAGCTCCGTCTGTTGAGTATTCAGAACTATTTCAGTTATTCAATCAAGACACACTCGAAAAATCTATCATCAGTTGCTATTGTCTGTAAGTGATTTCTTTTGTTGTAACTTAAGTCTCAAGCTAACTGTAGTGCTCTCATTGATCATTACCTATAATTATCCTCACTATATTCTTTTCTGTGGTATTATGCACAGGATGAAGATGTATGAAATGAAAAAAGTTGGACGCTATGGCATTGGGTTCATTGACCCAAATACCATTAATGAAGAGACATGGAGCTATGAATGGTATAAACAAGAAGTAGAAAATAACATGCTAGAGTTCTTGAAGCGCCTCCTTACAACTTCCAGTGAGTCACACTGTCTTGTACTACAAATTCTATTTTGGCTTACTAGCTAGATGTTAATAAGTGTACAGGGTTTAGGGTAGTTGATGAGTGTTATGCACATGCCCCCTTAATTTATACATGCAAACGTATGTGCATGCAGGTACCACTAGATCTTGTTAATCATTCAAGTTGAAGAAGGAACAGTTGAAGTACTGGACTCACTACTTAAAAAACCTACTGACTACGCAATCGTGAAGGGGATAGTTAACAGGTAATTTCAATCACTATTGAACTTTATGTCAGCCTCTTTAGTTCATCATGTCCTGATATCAACTAATTAATAACTCCTTTATTCATTTTCTTTGCCGACGGGCAAGGCTTGGCTAAAGTACATCGAAACGGTTCCAAGCGAATGGAAAAAACAGCTGTATTGGTTTCGACCCAAGGTAAGTAATTAAGTAGTACTAGCTAGCTAGCTAGCTAGCTACCATCTCTTCAATTCTAGTTTCAATACCATTAATTATCATGCTTGATTAATTATTATCTAATTGAATTTTATTCTCATAAAGGCCATGAAGCAGGCGCTAGGGACTGATTTATGTGCATACTACGTTTGTGAGAACATTCACATGATGGCGTCTGCTATCTCTTGAGCACTGCGTTGGATTTCCCCGAAGAGGAGAGGATGATGCAGCAAAGTAGTGTAAGTATTTCCCTCAGTTTTTGAGAATAAGGTATCAATCCAATAGGAGGCTACGCGCGAGTCCCTTGTACCTACACAAAACTAATAGCTCAACGCAACCAACGCGCTTAGGGGTTGTCAATCCCTTCATGGTCACTTACGAAAGTGAGATCTGATAGAGATGATAAATAATATTTTGGTATTTTTGGTATGGAGATGCAAAGTGAAAAGTAAAAGGCAAAGTAAAAAAGCAAAGCAATAATAAAGTGATGAAGATTGATATGATGAGAAAGAGACCCGGGGGCCATAGGATTCACTAGTGGCTTCTCTCAAGAGCATAAGTATTCTACGGTGGGTGAACAAATTACTGTTGAGAAATTGACAGAATTGAGCATAGTTATGAGAATATCTAGGTATGATCATGTATATAGGCATCACGTCCGAGATAAGTAGACCGACTCCTGCCTGCATCTACTACTATTACTCCACTCATCGACCGCTATCCAGCATGCATCTAGAGTATTAAGTTAGAAACAGAGTAACGCCTTAAGCAAGATGACATGATGTAGAGGGATAGTTTCATGCAATATGATAAAAACCCCATCTTGTTATCCTCGATGGCAACAATACAATACGTGCCTTGTTGCCCCTTCTATCACTGGGAAAGGACACCGCAAGATCGAACCCAAAGCTAAGCACTTCTCCCATGGCAAGAAAAACCAATCTAGTAGGCCAAGCCAAACTGATAATTCGAAGAGACTTGCAAAGATAACCAATCATACATAAAAGAATTCAGAGAAGATTCAAATATTATTCATAGATAGACTTGATCATAAACCCACAATTCATCAGTCTCAACAAACACACCGCAAAAATAAGATTACATCCAATAGATCTCCACGAGAGAGGGGGAGAACATTTTATTGAGATCCAAAAAGAGAGAAGAAGCCATCTAGCTACTAACTATGGACCCGTAGGTCTGAAATAAACTACTCACACTTCATCGGAGGGGCTTGGATGATGATGTAGAAGCCCTCCGTGATCGATTCCCCTTCCGGTGGAGCTCCGGAACAGGCCCCAAGATGGGATCTCGTGGATACAGAAAGTTGCGGCGCTGGAATTAGGTTTTTGGCTCCATATCTGATCGTTTGGGGGTACGTGGGTATATATAGGAGGAAGAAGTACGTCAGTGGAGCAACAGGGGGCCCACGAGGGTGGAGGGCACGCCTGGGGGGGGGGGGCCGCAGGCGCGCCCCCCTACCTCGTGGCCTCCTGTTAATTGGCTTGACGTAGGGTCCAAGTCTCCTGAGTTGCATTCGGTGAGAAAATCACGTTCCCAAAGGTTTCATTCCGTTTGGACTCCGTTTGATATTCCTTTTTTTCGAAACCCTAAAACAGGCAAAAAAACAGCAATTCTAGGTTGGGCCTCCAGTTAATAGGTTATTCCCAAAAATAACATAAAAGTGGATAATAAAGCCCAATAATGTCCAAAACAGTAGATAATATAGCATGGAGCAATCAAAAATTATGGATACGTTGGAGATGTATCAAGCATCCCCAAGCTTAATTCCTGCTCGTCCTCGAGTAGGTAAATGATAAAAACAGAATTTTTGATGCAGAGTGCTAGTTGGCATAATTTTAATGTAATTCTTCTTAATTGTGGTATGAATATTCAGATCCGAAAGATTCAAGACAAAAGTTCATATTGACATAAAAATGGTAATACTTCAAGCATACTAACTAAGCAATTATGTCTTCTCAAAATAACATGGCCAAAGAAAGTTCATCCCTACAAAATCATATAGTTTAGTCATGTTTCATTTTCGTCACACAAGAATGCTCTCATCATGCACAACCCCGATGACAAGCCAAGCAATTGTTTCATACTTTAGTAATCTCAAACCTATAAACTTTCACACAATATATGAGCGCGAGCCATGGACATAGCACTATAGGTGGAATAGAATATAATGAGGGGGTTATGTGGAGAAGACAAAAAAGGAGGAAGTCTCACATCAATGAGGCTAATCAATGGGCTATGGAGATGCCCACCGGTTGATGTTAATGCAAGGAGTAGGGATTGCCATGCAACGGATGCACTAGAGCTATAAATGTATGAAAGCTCAACAAAAAAACTAGTGGGTGTGCATCCAACTTGCTTGCTCACGAAGACCTAGGGCACTTGAGGAGGCCCATTGTTGTAATATACAAGCCAAGTTCTATAATGAAAAATTCCCACTAGTATATGAAAGTGATAACATGAGAGACTCTCTACTATGAAGATCATGGTGCTACTTTGAAGCACAAGTGTGGTAAAAGGATAGTAACATTGTCCCTTCTCTCTTTTTCTCTCATTTTTTGGGCCTTCTCTTTTTTATGGCCTTTCTATTTTTTTCCTCACTTGGGACAATGCTCTAATAATGATGATCAACACACTTCTATTTATTTACAACTCAATGATTACAACTCGATACTAGAACAAAGATGACTCTGTATGAATGCCTCCGGCGGTGTACCGGGATAAGCAATGAATCAAGAGTGACATGTATGAAAAAATTATGAACGGTGGCTTTGCCACAAATACTATGTCAACTACATGATCATGCTAAGCAATATCACAATGATGAATGTGTCATGATGAATGGAAGATGGAAAGTTGCATGGCAATATATCTCAGAATGGCTATGGAAATGCCATAATAGGTAGGTATGGTGGCTGTTTTGAGGAAGATATAAGGAGGTTTATGTGTGAAAGAGCGTATCATATCATGGGGTTTGGATGCACCAGCGAAGTTTGCGCCAACTCTCAATGTGAGAAAGGGCAATGCACGGTACCGAAGAGGCTAGCAAGGATGGAAGGGTGAGAGTACGTATAATCCATGGACTCAACATTAGTCATAAAGAACTCATATACTTATTGCAAAAATATACAAGTCATGAAAAACCTCGGTACTACGCGCATGCTCCTAGGGGGATAGATTGGTAGGAAAATACCATCGCTCGTCCCCGACCGCCACTCATAAGGAAGACAATCAAATAACACCTCATGTTTCAAATTTTTTGCATAACGTTTACCATATGTGCATGCTACGGGACTTGCAAACCTCAACAGAAGTATTTCTCAATTTCACAACTACTCAACTAGCACGACTTTGATATTATTACCTCCATGTCTCAAAACAATCATCAAGCATCAAACTTCTCTTAGTATTCAACACACTCATAAGAAAGTTTTATTATTAATCTTGCATACCAAGCATATTAGGATTTTAAGCAAATTACCATGCTATTAAGACTTTCAAAATAATCTAAGTGAAGCATGAGAGATCAATAGTTTCTATAAAACAAATCCACCACCGTGCTCTAAAAGATATAAGTGAAGCACTAGAGCAAAATTATAAAACTCAAAAGATATAAGTGAAGCACTAGAGTAAAATTATAGAGCTCAAAAGATATAAGTGAAGCACATAGAGTATTCTATCAAATTCCAAATTATGTATGGCTCTCTCAAAATGTGTGTACAGCAAGGATGATTGTGGTAGACTAACAAGCAAAGACTCAAATCGTAAAATACGCTCCAAGCAAAACACATATCATGTGGTGAATAAAAATATAGCTCCAAGTAAAGTTACCGATAGAAGTAGACCAAAGAGGGGATGCCTTCCGGGGCATCCCCAAGCTTTGCCTTTTAGGTGTCCTTAGATTATCTTTGGGGTGCCATGGGCATCCCCAAGCTTAGGCTCTTGCCACTCCTTGTTCCATAATCCATCAAATCTTTACCCAAAACTTGAAAACTTCACAACACAAAACTTAAAGTAGAAAATCTCATGAGCTCCATTAGCGAAGGAAAACAAAAGACCACTTCAAGGTACTGTAATGAACTCATTATTTATTTATATGGGTGTTATACCTACTGTATTCCAACTTATCTATGGTTCATAAACTATTTTACTAGCCATAGATTCATCAAAATAAGCAAACAATACACGAAAAACAGAATCTGTCAAAAACAGAATCTGTAGTAATATGTAGATAGCGCAAGATATGGAACCCCAAAAATTCTAAAATAAATTACTGGACGTGAGGAATTTATCTATTAATCATCTGAAAAAAGAATTAACTAAATAGCACTTTCCAAATAAAAATGACAGCAGTTCTCGTGAGCGCTAAAGTTTCTGATTTTTACAGCTAGTTCAACAAGACTTTCCCCAAGTCTTCCCAATGGTTCTACTTGGCACAAACACTAATTAAACAAAAAAACACAACAAAAGCAGAGGATAAATAATTTATTTATTAAATAACAGCAAGGATAAATATTGGGTTGACTCCCAACAAGCGCTTTTCTTTAAAGCCTTATAGCTAGGCATAATATTTCAATCATGCTCACATGAAAGACAAGAATTGCAGCACAAAGAGAGCATCATAAAACACGTAACAAACACATTTAAGTATAACCTACTTCCTATCCATAGGCATCTTATAGGCAAACAAATTATCAAGGCAAGCAAAAACTAGCATATGCAAGGAAGCGGAAAGAAACAATAGCAATCTCAACATAACGAGAGGTAATTTAGTAACATGAAAATTTCTACCACCATATTTTCCTCTCTCATAATAATTATATGTAGAATCATAAGAAAATTCAACAAAATAGCTATGACATAAAATATTTTCAACACGATCCACATGCATGCAAAGTTGACACTCTTCCAAAATAGTGGGATTAACATTAACTAAAGTCATGACCTCTCCAAACCCACTTTTATCAAAAATTTCATAAGATTGAACATTATCCAAATATGTGGGATCTAAAGTTGACACTCCTCAAAACCCACTTTCAGTATTATTGCAAACACTATTATCAATCTCATAATCATCATGGGGAGTAAATAAATTTTCAAGATCAAAAGAAGAATCACCCCAATCATGATCATTGCAATAAGTAGAGGACATAGCGAAACTAGCATCCCCAAGCTTAGGGTTGTGCATATTATAAGAACAATTGTCATTAATAGAATTTATACTATCATCATTGCAATCTTGCTTTCTATTCAAAGATCTATCGTGAATCACTTCATAAAGTAATTCATCACACTTTTCAGATTCACAAATTTCAAGCAAAACCTTATAAAGATAATCTAGTGCAGAAAACTCACTAGAAATTGGTTTATCATAATTGGACCTCTTAAAAAGATTAGCAAGTGGATGAGGATCCATAGATCTTAGGTTCTCTATTTAGTAATAAATAAACAACTATTCTAACCATACGAGCAAACAAGAAGCAAGCGGACAAAAGGAGGCAAATAGAGAAAGAGAGGGAGGATAGAGAGAGAGAGAGAGGGAAAATAAAACGGCAAGGGTGAAGTGGGGGAGAGGAAAACGCGAGGCAAATGGCAAATAATGTAATGCGGGAGATAGGGATTGTCATGGGTACTTGGTATGTTGACTTTTGCGCAGACTCCCCGGCAACGGCGCCAAAAATTCTTCTTGCTACCTCTTGAGCACTGTGTTGGATTTCCCCGAAGAGGTGAGGATGATGCAGCAAAGTAGCGTAAGTATTTCCCTCAGTTTTTGAGAACAAAGGTATCAATCCAGTAGGAGGCTACGCACGAGTCCCTTGTACCTACAGAAAAACAATAGCTCAACGCAACCAACACGCTTAGGGCTTGTCAATCCCTTCACGGTCACTTACGAAAGTGAGATCTGATAGAGATGATAAATAATATTTTTGGTATTTTTGGTATAGAGATGCAAAGTGAAAAGTAAAAGGCAACGTAAAAAAGCAAAGCAATAACAAAGTGATGAAGATTGATATGATGAGAAAGAGACCCGGGGGCCATAGGTTTCACTAGTGGCTTCTCTCAAGAGCATAAGTATTCTACGGTAGGTGAACAAATTACTGTTGAGCAATTGACATAATTGAGCATAGTTATGAGAATTTCTAGGTATGATCATGTATATAGGCATCACGTCTGAGACAAGTAGACCGACTCCTGCCTGCATCTACTACTATTACTCCACTCATCGACCGCTATCCAGCATGCATCTAGAGTATTAAGTTAAAAACAGAGTAATGCCTTAAGCAAGATGACATGATGTAGAGGGATAGTTTCACGCAATATGATAAAAAAACCCATCTTGTTATCCTCGATGGCAACAATACAATACGTGCCTTGCTGCCCCTTCTGTCACTGGGAAAGGACACCGCAAGATCGAACCCAAAGCTACGCACTTCTCCCATGGCAAGAAAAACCAATCTAGTAGGCCAAACCAAACTGATAATTCGAAGAGACTTGGAAAGATAACCAATCATACATAAAAGAATTCAGAGAAGATTCAAATATTATTCATAGATAGACTTGATCATAAACACACAATTCATCGGTCTCAACAAACACACCAGAAAAACAAGATTACATCCCATAGATCTCCACGAGAGAGGGGGAGAACATTGTACTGAGATCCAAAAAGAGAGAAGAAGCCATCTAGCTACTAACTATGGACCCGTAGGTCTGAAATAAACTACTCACACTTCATCGGAGGGGCTTGGATGATGATGTAGAAGCCCTCCGTGATCGATTCCCCTTCTGGCGGAGCTCCGGAACAGGCCCCAAGATGGGATCTCGTGGATACAGAAAGTTGCGGCGCTGGAATTAGGTTTTTGGCTCCATATCTGATCGTTTGGGGGTACGTGGGTATATATAGGAGGAAGAAGTACGTCGATGGAGCAACAGGGGCCCCACGAGGGTGGAGGGCACGCCTGGGGGGGGGGGGCAGGCGCGCCCCCCTACCTCGTGGCCTCCTGTTAATTGGCTTGACGTAGGGTCCAAGTCTCCTGAGTTGTATTCGGTGAGAAAATCACGTTCCCGAAGGTTTCATTCCGTTTGGACTCCGTTTGATATTCCTTTTCTTCGAAACCCTAAAACAGGCAAAAAACAGCAATTCTGGGCTGGGCCTCCGGTTAATAGGTTAGTCCCAAAAATAATATAAAAGTGGATAATAAAGCCCAATAATGTCGAAAATAGTAGATAATATAGCATGTAGCAATCAAAAATTATAGATATGTTGGAGACGTATCAGCGTCCAAAAGGACCAAAGATGATAGACAACTATGGGTACGTTTGCGAGAACACTATTCACAATTTTTACATCATTATCGTTATCTAATCACACAACGACTAATACATGCATATTGATCTCCTTCTTAAAAGTTCAAGGAGGTGCAGGATAAGCTCCTACCAACGGATCGCGTAGTGGCAATTCAAGAGGAAATAGCGGGATTTATGCTCGACCAGGTCATTGATCCCAAAGGAGAATACCATTACCCGCTACCGCAGTAATGCCTCCATGTATGAGAAATTGTATATAACAAATTGTATATATACATGTGTATGTGTGAATGGTGGTGCGAGACATTCGATGGTATATATATATATGATCGGTTCTATGAGAAATTCTATTTATATATATGCATCACGTGTACAATATGTAGTATCGTAATACCAGCAAATGAAAAAGAATTAAATGGAAAACACAAAATTAAAGGAAAAAAGAAATCATGAATCCAAAACCCCCTAAACCTTTAGTACCGGTTGGTGTTACCAACCGGTACTAAAGGTCTCCCCGTTCACAGCACTGGCTCGTGCCACGTGGTGGCCCTTTAGCGGTGGTTCGTGCTGAACCGGTACTAAAGGGGGGACCTTTAGTCCCCACCCTTTAGTGCCGGTTGCAGAACCGGCACTAAAGGGCCTTACGAACCGGCGCTATAGCCCGGTTCTGCATTAGTGGAAGAATTCCTTCTTTGACTGAATCATTTTGAACTCCTTCAAAATCTTATCAAGGTATGTACTCATCGAAAGTCTTATCAAGCGTCTTGATCTATCTTTATAGATCTTGATGCCCCATATGTAAGTAGCTTCACCGAGGTCTTTCTTTGAAAAACTAATTTCATACACTCCTTTATGCTTTCCAGAAAATTCTACATCATTTCCGATCACCAATATGTCATTCACATATACTTATCAGAAAGGCTGTAGTGCTCCCACTCACGTTCTTGTAAATACAAGCTTCACCACAAGTCTGTATAAAACTATATGCTTGGATCAACTCATCAAAGCGTATATTTCAACTCCGAGATGCTTGCACCAGTCCATAGATGGATCGCTGGAGCCTGCACACTTTGCTAGCACCTTTAGGATTGAGAAAACCTTCTGGTTGCATCATATACAACTCTTCTTTAATAAATCCATTAAGGAATGCAGTTTTGACATCCATTTGCCAGATTTCATAAAATGTGGCAATTGCTAACATGATTCGGATAGACTTTAAGCATCGATACGAGTGAGAAAATATCATCGTACTCAACACCTTGAACTTGTCGAAAACCTTTTGCGACAATTCGAGCTTTGTAGATAGTAACACTACTATCAGTGTCCATCTTCTTCTTGACGATCCATTTATTCTCAGTGGCTCGCCAATCATCGGGTAAGTCAATCAAAGTCCATACTTTGTGTGGCACCCCGGCTCAGAGCAACCGGTTTACCCTACATTGCCAGCCCAGAGACCATGTCTTCTGGCAACACACAACATCTTGGTACAGAAAGCAACCGCTTTATTGATGCTAGCGGATCATAGTTTATATTACAACAGGTGTCGAGGCCAAGCGGCACACACGGTGCGGCTGCACAATATGTACATTATTTAGTGAACAAAAGGGGGCCTCGATCATAATAACTACGCAGCAGCGGAACAACGTCATAGCGGAGACTCCATAGCACAGGGACACCAATGTGGACACGATCTAGATTCGAGCAGCACTCCTTTCCAACGAGACTTTCCTGAAATCTGGCATGACACACCAACTCAGTACATTGAATGTACTTGCAAGCTCGCAACAGGCATAATCATAATGACAAACAATATCATGATAATTAACCAATTAGTAATGCAATAATGCTTCAACATGCTGTGATCATGCTCTAGTAATAAAAGTCCCTCGGGACTGGCTTACCAACCGTGATCGTTCTTGGATCACAAACATACCACCATCGGGTCTTTGACTAGAAGTATCCCGTTATCCTTACGGCGATCACAACCACGACCAATACTTGGTCTCAAACATCTCGATGGCTTTCCACCATCATCAACAGTGCAAAGTTCATAACTTAGTGTGCAAAATTTATTAAACGTTGACCCATGGTGTGACCTACTACGAGCGTGTCCATAACCGTGGACTCGGCTATCGATAGATTATTACACTCTGCAGAGGTAGCACACTGTACCCACACCACGGAAACCATGGCCTCGTACTCCCATTCGGGTGGATCAACGGCATTCCGACGAAACCCGTCCATTGCCATGACACTCTCCCGGCCACTCCGACACAATCCCCACTGGGCTAGTCCTAGGTGGCCCCGTGTCTACCAAAGACACAATGACCACCATCATGGCCAAAACGATCCCACAAGGGGACCTGGCACCATAATATCAACAACGGGCACACAAGGTTATGTCTGCTTACCGGGCCAGGGTAAGCATGCCCATAACCTTCCCTAGTTGGAGGCACCGATGAGAGGCATGACAACAGACCGAATCATGGCCTCCCATAAGGCAAATGTGGTTGCACTGGGAAAAACTTGATTCAGTGGCACCATGACCCGGCCAACGATATATTCAAGTTGAGTTATATTCAAGTTCAACTTAAAGTAAAAATAATCGGTGTCATAGTATGCCATGAAATGCAACACTAACATATGCATCACATATTAACATAAATGACTGAGTCAACTATATTCACACTAAGCATAAACATCAACAACTCATGCCACTTTTCTGGTTAAGATAATCCTCACTTTAAACAGAATATTTTCTAGCAAATTTTTATTATTTTACTCATGGAAGAAAATAACTTCAAATAATTACACATATGCATAACAATATTATTCTTTTATCATCACAATTGAATCCTAGTTTCTTTACCAACTAAGTTAGTTTCAAACATTCTGTAAATCAAGCATATTAACTAGAACAAGTACTTAACAGAATATCAATAACTAAATAGTTATTTAAATGAATAGTTAAATCTTGCATTCAAGTAAAAAATCATAAATATTGAAATGGCACCATGAAAATGTTGTTGTGGCTTGCATTAGTGCACATGAGTTTCACAAGCCTTCTGGTGATCCTCAAGACAAGCCTCACCCTTTGAAAATAATTTTAAACACAAGAAGAAAATATCAAGAACCCTTCTGAAAATCACCAGAAATTCTAGATAGCTCAGAAAAATCTCATTTTTGGTGAGCTGTTAGATTTCTTTCCAAAGAACACAATACAAAAAGAATCAATTCATTTGGACTTATGGTTGAAGAGTTATAGCTGTTTGAAGCTCTATGGAAATTAATTGAATTTGAATTTAGATAAAACAAACTAAGGGGTGACGTCGAAGACGTAAAGCCTCAGGATGCCACCACTCGTACCGCTTCACGTGCGTACTGAGTGGCTGACTAGCGGGCCCCGCTAGTCAGGTGAGGTGGAGGGGGAGAAGGAAATAGAGGGGATCGCGGCTTCGCCAGAGCTCACGCCGGCGACGAGGGCTCCTTGGCCAAAACGAGAGGGAGGGATCGAGAGAGGGGATCGAGGCGCACCTGACCGTACCTGCAGCGTAGCTAGAGGTGGTCGGACGACATCGGATTCGACCTCGCAAGCAGAGGCAGAGAGCGGAGGTTGCCGGAGACGAAGACGACGGCAAACTGCAATGACTCCATGGGCTCCAAGTGGACGGAACGGCTTCACCGAAGAGCAGCGGAGGCTCTGGAAGGGTCGCCCAGGCCTTGGAGGGGTTGGAGCTACCGTGGCGAACCAAGAGGATCGCCGGTGAGCTCGATCTCGGGGACGGCAGCCCGCGGCCTGCCCGATCGGGCTACGGCTATCTACACGTTTGTGGAGTGTGTGGGAGTGGAGTGTAACATCCCAAATTTTCAATTTGGAATGTTATACATTAAATCATCATGCATATCATATTTTATTTTGCATTTTGGTTGATCCTAGAAATTCTACGCAACTCAATGACCCACGGAGAGAGTTGGGGATTTCCTTATTTTCATATTTGAGTTTTCTCAAATTTTGAGAATAGGATCATTTGATTTTATTTATTTTATCATCAATTATTTCTATTACAAAAATATGAGAGAGGGAATAAAATGACTTTCCCAAAATAAAGAAATATTGAGAATTTGATAAAAAAATAAAATAAGATTTTATTTCGGAGTTTTCCGGTGTTTTATTTGAATTTAGGAAGAATGTGCGTTTTTCAAAATTGCATTTAGGGCCCAAATAAATGTTCACCTTGTGCGGCTTGATTTTAGAAGCCCGTGAAAATTTATTTCGGAATTTTGGAGTCCGTTTAGTATTACTTTTTATTTTTCTTCCAAGCAGAATAATTAAAAAAACGAACCGACTTCGGGCCGTACCTGAGCGGGACACCGCCCGGGGGTAGCCTTTAAATAGCGCCGCCCCGGCCCATCAGCCCTGCCTCGATCCGCGCGCGCCGCCGGAGACGCCGCCGCCGCCGACGATCCCACCGCCCGAGGTTCGTCGCGCCTCATTTTCCATGCTGAAAAAAAGAGAAAAAAAATTCGGCGTTCGTCGTTTTTCTTTTTCTCGGATTAAATCCGTGATTTTTCTGATCGCTATTCCTGATCTGATTTTCGTTTTAGTTTAACTTTTCGCTCATTTATCGGAATCAGGCGATTCAAGCGCCTAGGGATTCGTCTCGAAAACCTCTATCTGTTTAACCAACTTAAACAAGTTTTTGTTACTGTAAAATTTGCCCTAGATCCAAATTACTAGAACGAAGTTGTTTTCTTTCGCCGTTCGTTTTTCGTTGCTTCGTTCGATTTGATTCTTTTTGCCAACCAGAGTTCTTAAGTTGAACCTTCTGGTTAGATCTCCTATTTGAGTTTTACCTGTGCATTAGATGAGTACTTATTATATGCTTGTTTGTTTGTCTGTGATAGAATACCCGGAGTGCGCCGCTTGTTACTTCGAATCATTAGGTTTCGCGGATCATCAGCAAGGCAAGTAACACTTTGATCATACCTTTTCTACTACCCAGTTTTATTGCATTAGATCAATCCTCACACATTGCATGATTAGGATCTAATTAAATTGTGGGATGGGAAGTAGATGAGGTAGTACCTATTACCTATTTATTATCAAACCTTTGGGAGTTACTTCAACGTTTGCTTATTCTGCCATGCTATGCTAGTAGACGTGGATTGGGTGAGTGAAATCCATGACAGATATGAGATTGTTAATTAATGGTTTATCTAAGGTGGCAACGTAAACACACATCTGAGTGGATTGAGGCACCTGGGTATTCCAGGACTTGCATGTTTTCTTTTGGACCGCCACCTAGGCTCAAAGGGATCATGAGACTATTCATACTAGAAACTTCCGTGTGCAGCCACAAGCTATTATGGGCTCTAGCATAGTTGACTAAGTTGTGCGAACTCTTATAGTGGTAGACTAGCAGATGTAGGGGATGTAGGTGGTACGGTCTACCCGATCGTAAGGTGCTAGCGCTTCTGAAAGACTATGTCTCGGTCATCCGTCTTCTCAAACACCATGTAGTGCGAGAAACCAAACGGAGGCGATCAAGTCTTGTGGGGAAAAGTGCACAAACCTCTGCAGTGTGTAATAAACTAATCATGGTTAGCCGTGTCCCCGTTTATGGACATCTTGAGTATCTAGTACTTGGATTATCATGTGAATCTCAACATGTTACTCTAAATTAATTTTGTTGGGTTATGTTTAATGATGATTTTTAATTGGGATTGAGAATGCTGTCAACCATTCTCAATGTTTAACAACCACCATGATAGTAATTAAATTTTATTACTTTGAAGTAGGGAAAAATTGGCTTTACGCAAAACTGTAACCATAGAGCTTTCCACCAGCCAAATATGCATATAGTATAGCCGTTTCATTCCATTACTCTCTATGTGTGCCAGCATATTCCATGTGCCGACCCGTTTCGGGCTGCAACGTTAATGTTGCAGACTTTTAAGACGACGATTAAGGAGTTTTTAGGTCGTGGTTCTATACTCAGTGATGCCGTTGGAGTTGATGGACTCACTTATCTTTCAAGCCTTCCGCTGTTATAGTTATTAGATGGCCTTAAGCCATATTTATTGTAATAAGTTCTCTTTTGAGACACTCGATGTAATAAGTGTGTGATTGCAACTCTGCTATAAATCCTCTGAGTACTGTGTGGTGTCAGCATTACTGATCCAGGGATGACACCGGAGCACAGAGATCAGACTGTTTGAGGTCTGGTCGCTACAGAGATGGTATCCGAGCACACGCTGACTGTAGGACACGACCACTAAGCTAAAGACCTAGATCACTATTCACTCTCTTCTCTTCTGACCTCTCATCTTTTCTATTCTTTAGGATGGCGGATGCAAAGAACAAGTTCACGCAACCGGATGAAGATACACCCTTTGGACGTCACTTGAAGGAAGTCACTAGATACCTGAACATATACCAAGCTTCACCGGAACCTACAACGCCACTTTACCTGAAGAAGAGCACTGGATGATTCAAGTTCAAGTACCAGGAAGGACGTTCATGCCAGTCATGGAGCCCATAGAATTTTCTTTTGATGCACCAACTTGGAGTCTAGGAAAGAGCATGCCAGCTCACATCGCCATGGGACGCATTGGAGAAGTCTACCGCAAGGATCTCAAGGATACTATCTACCAGATTTGTGGGCGCCGAGATGAACACTGGGAGATGATCAACACCAGGAAGGATAGATCAATCGCAGCTTTTATCCAGGAGTTAAACCAGCACATTTGATGACAGGAGAACCAGATGTGCGCCGACATGATAGATCTGAAGAAGGCTAAGACTAGAATCAAGGAGCTGGAGGAAGAACTCAAGGCTACACGTGAAGATTATGAAGAGGAAATTGAAGTATTGGTGGAGAAGAATGATGACCTGATCAAGAAGATTGGAATATTTATGGGAGACCCTACGCCAGTAGATGAAGACGAAGAACCCCAGGAAATTAGCCCGGAAGACTACATCATCATCGACGGCACCGACTCGGAAGCAGATAGTAGCGATGATGACTATGTTGATGAAGCTGGAGTAGATATCATGGAGTCTACGACCGTAGAATATTTCTAGTAGACCACCACATCAGTAGTAGTAGTCCACCATGTAAATATAGTAGTCCGAGCACTTTTGCGATAGTTAGATCGATTGTATGCCTTTGTTTGATTGAATGAAGTGAATTGTTTGTTTTGCTTACCACCCCAGAAAGGGAGAAGGATCAAGTATGTATCCCGGCATGTGCCAAAGAGGACACAAGTAAATAGTTTAACAGGAGTTGTGCAGGAGGAAGTACTAGTGGTAAGGGATTTCCCTGATGTATTTCCAGAGGAGTTGCCAGGCATGCCACCGGATAGAGATATTGAGTTTTTGATTGGGCTATTTCCAGGCACAGGTCCAATATCAAAGAGACCATATAGGATGCCAGCAAAGGATTTGGTGGAAATTAAGAAGCAGATTAAAGAGTTACTGGATAAGGGATATATTCGCCCAAGTTCTTCGCCTTGGGGATCGCCAGTACTTCTAGTGGAAAAGAAGGATAGATCGTTAAGGATGGTTGTTGATTATCGAGGATTGAATGAAGTAACGATCAAGAACAAGTACCCACTACCAATGATCAACGATCTGTTTGATCGATTGCAAGGAGCTAAGATATTTTCCAAGATCGATCTGCGATCAGGATACCACCAGTTGAAGATTCGAGAACAGGATATTCCGAAGACAACTTTTACCACCAGGTATGGGCTGTATGAGTATACCGTTATGTCATTTGGTCTGACTAATGCACCTGCCTATTTTATGAACATGATGAACAAAGTGTTTATGGAGTTTTTGGATAAGTTCGTCATAGTATTCATTGATGATATCCTAGTTTATTCGAAGAATGAAGAGGAACATAAGGAGCATTTGCGTTTGGTACTTGGAAAGCTCAGAGAACATCAATTATATGCCAAGTTCAGCAAATGTGAGTTTCGGTTGAAGGAAGTAGGATTCCTCGGACATGTTATATCTGGAGAAGGTATAGCAGTAGATCCCGCTAAAGTTGAAACCGTGACCAAGTGGGAAGTGCCAACAACAGTTGGAGAGATCTGGAGTTTTCTTGGACTCGCAGGATACTACCGGAGATTTATTGAGAATTTCTCAAAGATTGCGAAGCCTATGACTGAGTTGTTGAAGAAAGATACCAAGTTCATATGGACAAAGGAATGTGAGGCTAGTTTCCAGGAATTGAAGAAACGTTTGGTTACCTCACCAGTGTTGATTTTGCCAGACCAGACCAAAGATTATGAGGTGTATTGTGACGCTTCACGTCGAGGACTTGGAGCAGTGCTTATGCAGGAAGGGAGAGTTGTTTCATATGCCTCAAGACAACTGAAGCCTCATGAGTTGAATTATGCCACGCATGATTTGGAGTTAGCAGCCATAGTGCATGCATTGAAAACATGGAGACATTTTCTCATTGGAAACCATTGTGAGGTGTACACGGATCATAAGAGTTTGAAGTACATTTTCACACAGAAGGGGTTAAATCTCAGACAAAGGAGATGGTTGGAACTTATCAAGGATTATGATATGAAATTGCATTATCACCCCGGAAAGGCTAATGTAGTAGCTGACGCATTAAGCCGTAAGAGCCATGTCAATACATTAATGACGGGAGAAATACCCAAGGAGTTAGCAGAAAATCTTCGTGAACTATGTTTGGAAATAGTTCCGAGAGGCTACGTAGCAGCATTGGAGATTCAGTCAACTTTGATGGATAGAATCAGAGAAGCTCAGAAAGCTGACAAAGAGATTGCCGCTATAAAGGAGAAACTGAGCAAAGGAAAAGCTAAAGGATTTCGTGAGGATGAGCACGACACCCTATGGTTTGAAGACCGCGTTTATGTGCCCAATGACCCGGAGATCAGGAAGTTGATTTTGCAAGAGGCACACGACTCACCGTATTCAATTCACCCAGGAAATACCAAGATGTATCTGGATTTGAAGGATATTTTCTGGTGGACCAGAATGAAGAAGGATATAGCGGAGTATGTAGCAGTTTGTGATGTATGTCAGAGAGTAAAGGTAGAGCATCAGAAGCCAGCAGGATTGTTACAACCATTGCCGATACCCGAATGGAAGTGGGATAAGCTAGGCATGGATTTTATCATGGGATTTCCCAGGACTCGTTCAGGCTATGACTCGATTTGGGTTGTAGTTGAACGATTGACGAAAGTAGCTCATTTCATCCCGGTAAAGACCACTTACACCAGTGCTAAGTTGGCAAAGATATACATGACCAGGATTGTATGTTTGCATGGAGTTCCAAGGAGTATCGTATCAGATAGAGGAACCCAGTTTACCTCAAAGTTCTGGAAGCAGTTGCACGAAACTTTGGGAACCAGGCTAGAATTCAGTACAACTTTTCATCCATAGACAGATGGACAGACCGAGAGAGTCAATCAGATTTTGGAGGATATGCTGAGAGCTTGTGCGCTAAATTATGGATCTAGTTGGGATGATAATTTGCCATATGCAAAGTTCTCTTACAACAATAGTTATCAAACTAGTTTAAAGATGGCCCCTTTCGAAGCTTTGTACGGAAGGAGGTGCAGGACACCGTTGTCATGGGACGAAGTTGGAGACCGCCAGTTGTTTGGTCCTGACTTGATTAAAGAGTCTGAATAGAAGGTGAAGCTGATTCGCGATAGGCTCAAGGTAGCCCAGTCCAGACAGAAAAGTTATGCAGATTCTAAACGCAAGGAGACAGTTTACGAAGTCAGAGACAGAGCTTATCTTCGAGTATCTCCACTTCGGGGAACAAAGCGTTTTGGAGTTAAAGCGAAGTTAGCACCACGATTTGGAGGACCATATCGAGTTTTGGAGCGTATGGGAGAAGTGGCCTACAAGTTGGAATTGCCCAAAGGATTGTCAGGAGTACATGATGTGTTCCACGTTTCTCAGTTAAAGAAATGTCACGCGGAGATGGCTGACATACCGTTGAGAGACACAGTGCCATTGGAAACTATTCAGTTGGATAATGATTTGACCTACGAGGAGAAACCAGTTAAGATTCTCGAGTTTGCCAGCTGAGTTACTCGCAGCAAGATTATCAAGTTTTGCAAAGCTCAGTGGAGCCACCACACGGAGGATGAAGCCACCTAGGAACGAGAGGAAGATTTGCTCAAAGACCACCCTCACCTATTTTCTAGCCAACCCGAATCTCGAGGGCGAGATTCATCTTAAGGGGGGTAAGTTTGTAACATCCCAAATTTTCAATTTGGAATGTTATACATTAGATCATCATGCATATCATATTTTATTTTGCATTTTGGTTGATCCTAGAAATTCTACGCAACTCAATGACCCACGGAGAGAGTTGGGGATTTCGTTATTTTCATATTTGAGTTTTCTCAAATTTTGAGAATAGGATCATTTGATTTTATTTATTTTATCATCAATTATTTCTATTACAAAAATATGAGAGAGGGAATAAAATGACTTTCCCAAAATAAAGAAATATTGAGGATTTAATAAAAAAATCAAATAAGATTTTATTTCAGAGTTTTTCGGTGTTTTATTTGAATTTAGGAAAAATGTGCATTTTTCAAAATTGCATTTGGGGCCCAAATAAATGTTCACCTTGTGCGGCTTGATTTTAGAAGCCCGTGAAAATTTATTTCAGAATTTTTGGAGTCCGTTTAGTATTTCTTTTTATTTTTCTTCCGAGCGGAATAATTAAAAAACGAACCGACTTCGGGCCGTACCCGAGCGGGACACTGCCCGGGGGCAGCCTTTAATTAGCGCCGCCCCGAGCCGCCCCAGCCCATCATCCCCGCCTCGATCTGCGTGCGCCGCCAGAGCCGCCGCCGATGATCCCGCCGCCCGAGGTTCGTCGCGCCTCGTTTTCCATGCCGAAAAAAGAGAAAAAAGTTCGGCGTTCGTCGTTTTTCTTTTTCTCGGATTAAATCTGCGATTTTTCTGATCGTGATTCCTGATCCGATTTTCGTTTTAGTTTAACTTTTCGCTCGTTTATCGGAATCAGGCGATTCAAGCGCCTAGGGATTCATCTCGAAACCCTCTATACGTTTAACCAACTTAAACAAGTTTTTGTTAATGTAAAATTTGCCCTAGATCCAGATTACTAGAACGAAGTTGTTTTCTTTCGCCGTTCATTTTATGTTGCTTCGTTCGATTTGATTCTTTTTGCCAACCGGAGTTCTTAAGTTGAACCTTCTGGTTAGATATCTTATTTGAGTTTTACCTGTGCATTAGATGAGTACTTATTGTATGCTTGTTTGTTTGTCTGCGATAGAATACCCGGAGTGCGCCACTTGTTACTTCGAATCATTAGGTTTCACGGATCATCAGCAAGGCAAGTAACACTTTGATCATACCTTTTGTACTACCCAGTTTTATTGCATTAGATAAATCCTCACACATTGAATGATCAGGATCTAATTAAATTGTGGGATGGGAAGTAGATGAGGTAGTACCTATTACCTGTTTATTATCAAACCTTTGGGAGTTACTTCTACGTTTGCTTATTATGCCATGCTATGCTAGTAGACGTGGATTGGGTGAGTGATATCCATGACAGATGTGAGATTGTTAATTAATGGTTTATCTAAGGTGGCAACATAAACACACATCTGGGTGGATTGAGGCACCTGGGTATTCCAGGACTTTCCTGTTTTCTTTTGGACCGCCTCCCAGGCTCAAAGGGATCATGAGACTATTCATACTAGAAACTTCCGTGTGCAGCCACAAGCTATTATGGGCTCTAGCATAGTTGACTAAGTTGTGCGAACTCTTACAGTGGTAGACTAGCAAATGTAGGGAATGTAGGTGGTACGGTCTACCTGATCGTAAGGTGCTAGCGGTTCTGAAAGACTATGTCTCGGTCATCCGTCTTCTCAAACACCATGTAGTGCGAGAAACCTAACGGAGGCGATCGAGTCTTGTGGGTAAAAGTGTGCAAACCTCTGCAGAGTGTAATAAACTAATCATGGTTAGCCATGTCCCCGATTATGGACATCTTGAGTATCTAGTACTTGAATTATCATGTGAATCTCAACATGTTACTCTAAATTAATTTTGTTGGGTTATGTTTAATGATGATTTTTAATTGGGATTGAGAATGTTGTCAACCATTCTCAATGTTTAACAACCACCATGATAGTAATTAAATTTTATTCCTTTGAAGTAGGGAAAAATTGGCTTTACGCAAAACTATAACCATAGAGCTTCCCACCAGCCAAATATGCATATAGTATAGCCGTTTCATTCCATTACTCTCTATGTGTTACCTTGCCAGCATATTCCATGTGCTGACCCATTTCGGGCTGCAAAGTTAATGTTGCAGACTTTTCAGACGATGATTAAGGAGTTTTTAGGTCGTGGTTCTATACTCAGTGATGCCATTGGAGTTGATGGACTCACTTATCTTCCAAGCCTTCCGATGTTATAGTTATTAGATGGCCTTAAGCCATATTTATTGTAATAAGTTCTCTTTTGAGACACTCGATGTAATAAGTGTGTGATTGCAACTCTGTTATAAATCCTCCGAGTACTGTGTGGTGTCAGCATTACTGATCCAGGGATGACACCGGAGCACAGTGATCAGACTGTTTGAGGTCTAGTCGCTACATGGAGGATGGTGTTCGAGGAGGCTGGGGGTGGCTCCATTTATAGGCGAGCGGTGAGGAGTGGACCGGGCTCCGCCGGCGACACCTGGACACTACGCCCGGCGGCGAGCGGCATCAGTGAGAGAAGGAGAAGGCGACGCAGCTCATGCGGGGACTGTGGGCGAACGGAGACGAGAACATGATCGAGGAGAAGGTGACGAGCACAGTGCGCACCGCACTGTTACGTTGGTCGGACTACGCCCGTGCTCGCTGCAGCGAGCTCCCGCGTCGGCGAGTGCCAGGGGGAGATAAGGGAGTTGAGACGAAGATGGTGGCGCGGTTTGGCATGCCATGGCAGTCAGGGAAGCGAGCACGCGCGAAACAGAGCGCTCGGCGGCACTCAGAGCGCGTCGACACGCAGGCTGCCATCATGGACACGCATGGTCACCGTGTGAACTCTGCCCTCATGCCGACCAACATCCAAAGATCACGTATGCCTTGTTGTTCATGGTAGTTTTGAATATTACCACGCTTTGGTTTGTCTCTAGATGCAGTAGAAAAGATTTCACACATTTGGTAAGTTTCTGATCAGTAACTTTGAGAGGTTACTGAGGTTAAATGGCTAGGAGTTGGAGGTTGTGCTTTGGAGGCTAGCAATCATCTACTAAGGTGATGATGCACAAGAAAAATCAGGCACAATGGAGCAAGTAAAATGGTAGTTACTGTAGAAACCACCATTTTTGTCCAGAACAGAAAATATTTTCTGTAGCAAAAATATTCCAAAAAGTGGCACAATATTTTTTTCTAAGAAGGTGCCCTAGGGTTCAGAGAATATTTGTGAATTTTCTTGGATTTTTGTGGGCAAGAAAAATTGGGGTTGCTTTGGAGCACATTGAACTAGCTAGGGTTTTGGAGGGGAAAATGAATATTTTTCAATAAAGAAAAATATTCCAAATATTATTTTGGGTAGAAGCAGAGGGTGAATGATGATTAGAGAGGGAAATGGGGCACTTGGGTGAAAGCCAAGGGTACCGAAGTGTTTAAGTCCATATGAAAAGATTCAAAAACTCCAAGTTTCAAAATCAAACCAAATAAAAATCAGGCAAATAAAGGAGGGCAAAAACCAGGCTGTCACAAACCTCCCCCACTTAGAATGAATCTCGTCCTCGAGATTCGGTTGCTTGGGAAAACCATTCTAGATAATGTGCCCTTAGAAATTCTTTTCGTTCCCACGTTGATTCTGACTCCGTGTGATGCTCCCACTGAACTTTCTAAAACTTCCTTACTTTACCGCGAGTGACTCTTTCCATCTAATCCAAAATTCTAATTGGTCTCTCTTCATATGTTAAATCCCTTGCCAACTCTATTTCAGTCATAGCAGTCTTTTTCTCAGCCGGCGATATGCATCACCTCAACTGGGAAACATGAAACACGTTGTGCACGTCTGACAATTCAGGGGGTAGTTCCCACTGATATGCAACAGTGCCCACTCGGGACATGACTAGATATGGACCAATAAATCTAGGTGCCAACTTCCCACGAGTCTGAAATCTCTTGACTCCTTTCATATGAGTGACTCGGAGGTATACGTGTTCTCCGGGTTCAAAACTGATTTGTCGGTGCTTTGCATCATAATAACTCGTCTATCGAGATTTGGCCAGTTGCAATCTGTCTCTGATCTCCTTAACTTTTTTCTCGGTCTCCATCATGAGATCTGTTCCGAAGATACAACTATCTCCAGTTTGAGACCAATTTAACGGAGTGCGGCACTTACGGCCATACAAAGCTTCGTACGGTGACATCTTTAGACTGGTCTGGAAGCTGTTGTTATATGAAAACTCGGCATACGGCAAGCAGTCTTCTCATTTAGGCCCTTGGGCCAAAACATAGATTCGCAACATATCTTCAAGTATTTGGTTTACCCGCTCTGTCTGTCCATCAGTCTGAGGATGATAAGAGGTACCGTATTTCAATGATGTCCCCAAGGCTTGATGGAGACGTGACCAAAAAGCGGAGGTAAAAAGTGAACCTCGGTCAGAAGTGATGGTTCGGGGTACTCCATGCAGACTGACTATCCTGGATACATACAGCTGTGCGAGTTGGTCTGCTCGATATGTGGTTCTGATCGGGATAAAGTGAGCAACCTTGGTTAAGGTGTCCACTATGACCCATATTGCATCATTGCCTCGCCGAGTCTTAGGTAGTCCTGTTATGAAATCCATGTAGACATCATCCCATTTCCATTGTGAGACTGGTAGTGGTTGGAGAAGTCCGGCTGGCTTCTGATGCTCTGCCTTTACCTTGTTGCATATGTCGCAACATGCCACAAAATAGGCAATATCTTTCTTCATACCATCCCACCAAAATATTTATCAGAGGTCTTCATACATTTTTGTACCTCCAGGGTGAATAGAATATGAGGATTCGTGTGCTTCAGTCAGGATTTTCTTCTTTAAGTCTGACTGATTGGGTACACAAATCCTTCCACGGAAACAGAGAGTACCGAATTTATCCTTCGAGAAGTCTGGAGTCTGTCCTGCCATCATACTCTTGACACGTTTCTGTAGATCGATGTCAGCTGGCTAGGCCTTGCGGATTTCTTACTCAAGTGTGGGGGCAACTTGCAAAATATTAGCGAGGCCAGCATCAACTATGACCAGGTTGAGCTGAGCGATCTCCTCTTGAAGTTCAGGAGTCAAGGATTCCAATATGACATTTAGGATGACAGGCTTTCGACTGAGCGCATCGGTGACCACGTTGGCCTTACCCGGGTGGTAGTTTATTCCAAGATCATAATCCTTGACCATCTCAAGCCACCTTCGTTGACGGAGAGCATGAACCACCGCGGCCAATTCCAAATCATGAGTAGGATAATTTCCTTCATGGGGTCGTAGGTGTCGTGATGCATATGCTACTACCTTGTCGTCTTGCATAAGTACGCATCCAAGTCCTTGTCTGGAGGCGTCACAATACACATCAAAACTGTGGTAGATATCTGGAAGAGTTAACATAGGTGCGGTCGTCAGTCGTATCTTTAGCTCATTAAAAAATTTCTCACAGTCCTTGGTCCATTCAAACTTCTTATCCTTTTTGAGCAGCTCCATCATGAGCTTAGCAATCTTGGAAAACCCTTCAATGAAACGACGATAATACCTGGCTAATCCAAGAAAACTCTAGATCTGTGATACGGTTGTGGGTGACAACCAATCGAGCACATCCTTTACTTTGCTTGGGTCCACGGCTATACCTTCGGTAGAAAGAACGTGTCCAAGAAATCCAACTTGCTTGAGCCAAAACTCACACTTACTGAATTTGGCGTATAGCTGATGATCGCGGAGTCGTTGTAGCACCGCTCGGAGGTGATCCTTGTGATTTTCTTCACTCTTGGAGTAAATGAGTATGTCATCGATGAAGACTACCACGAATTTATCGAGGAAGTCCATGAATACTGTGTTCATCATATGCATGAAGAAGGCGGGGGCATTGGTGAGACCAAAGGACATAATTGTATATTCATAAGGACCGTACCGAGTAGTGAATGCGGCCTTAGGAATATCTTCCTTTTTAATCTTGAGTTGATGATACGTGTCCTGAGATCAATCTTGGAGAATACTTTGGCCCCACTAAGCTGATCGAACAGATCATCAATCCTTGGTAGTGGATATTTATTTTTGATGGTGACATCGTTCAGTTGACGGTAATCCACACACATGCAAAGGTTGCCATCCTTTTTGTCCACCAAAATAGCAAGTGATCCCCATGGTAAAGAGCTGGGACAGATATATCCTTTCTGGAGCATTTCATCAAGTTGTTTCTTTAGCTCCACTAATTCTGATGAGGGCATCCGGTAATACTTCTTGTATAACGATGCGGTTCCAGGCACAAGATCTATTGCAAACTCAAGCTCGCGGTCGGGTGGCATGCCTGGCAATTCTTCAGGAAATACATCCGGAAAATCACTGACCACTGGAATAAATTCCAATTCAGTCATAGCGGTGAAAGCCATTTCTTTCTTGGGTATGCTTCTGCGAGCATAGAATTTTGTAGTCTGCCCATTCTGACTGGTCAAACTGACTTCGCGGGTCGCGCAGTTTATGCAGACTTGATATTGGGTCAACCAATTCATATCCAATACAACATCCAACTTATCAGACTGAATGATTATCAAAGAAGTTGGAAAACAGACTCCGTTGATATCGATTTCCAGATTTCGGCAGACCAGATTGCTCCTGATTACTGATCCCGGGGTTTGTACCAACATATTCTTGCCCAAAAGCGAACAAGGAAATTTGTTTTGGGCAACAAAACTCCGAGAAATAAAAGAGTGGGAAGCCCAGAGTTAAATAAAATTACTGCAGGTACGTTATTAACAGAAAACATACCAATGCCGACTTCGGGGTTCTCTTGGGCTTCATCGGCGGAGAGGTGATGAATGTACCTAGTGAGGTTTTGCGGGGTCGGACATGACTCCATATAATTGACTTGTGGCCTAAATAGAGCATTTGCCTTGCTGTTCTTGGGGCACTATCTGGCATAATGTCCGTTTTGCCCACAAGTGAAACAAGAATTGTTGCGCTGGCGCTCCTGGTGCACTAGGTTGGTCACGACATTCTTGACTTGAGTGGTGGTCTTGTTAACATTCTATTGCCAATTGGGCTTGTATTCCACCTGAGTCTGCTGCCAGGTACGAGCCTTTTGCACTGGTTGTCCATCCTTCTTTGGCTCAAACTTGCGCTTGTGGTCGTTGTTAGTAGACCTATTATCTAATACAAGCTTGTGCTCCCTTTCAGAAATGAAAGCCTTGTTCACCAGAGTTTGGAAATCTGGAAAATCAAACATACTGAGAGTACACCGGAGTTGCAGATTTAATCCACCAAGAAATCTGTCAATCTTTCTTTCTTCGGTGGCCACGTCATAAAGGGAGTAACGGGCCAGATGATTGAATTTTTGCAAATATTCACCCACAGACTGATTTCCTTGGATGAGTGCAAGAAATTCTCGCTGCTTAGTCTTCATAAATCCAGTAGGGATATGATATTTCCGGAACTACTCCTTGAATTTTGACCGGGTGATTTCTTCATCAGCAGCCACATGGATTTCGCATTTTCCCACCATATGGCAGCAACGCCTTCAAGATAATGAATTCCAAATGGAACTTTATCATTTTCTTCAGTACGAGCAATCTAAAGCTTTTTCTCAATGGTACGTAACCAATCACCTGCATCCAAGGGATCAACAACCTGACTAAAACTGGGAGGCTTGGTCCTCTGACAATCTGACAACTTGGAGTGGTGACCATATTAATTTCCATTCTGACCAACCATAGCTTGCACACTTCTTAATATTTCAATCAGATCATTATTCCGTCTTTCCTCAAACATTCACAGAATTTGCTTGGTGGAGGGCGGATTTGGCGGTGCAGGTGGTGGCGGAACGTACGGCTTGGCAGAGTGTCCTTCCTGTCGTGCGGAACGACGAACAGGAGTTCCCTCACGAATGTTGCTACTGCTGCCTCCCCGCGTCATCCTATTATGATTTTTCCCAATACAACACAACCGAGATGAGAAACATTCAAAATAAATTGGGGAAAAGCCAGCAACGAAATCCCGAGAAAAACCGAAATGACGAAGAAAACACGGCGAATAAAATAGAGTTCCAACATAATTATACATAGACTCATACATGAAAGATAACCAACATGCCAGGTTCAACTACTCTCATACAGACAACGAAACATCATGACTCGTACTACTACATCCGGACATCATCCCAACGACTGTGGATACTCAGAGGCTCTACTGCTCTGCTGGTGCTGCGGTGTCCTCTCCTGAAGCAGACTCGGATCCTGAACTGACGAGGTTAACGGAAACCTCCAGGTTAAAGGTAACACGAAGACGCTGCCTAGAGAGCTCTCCCTCAGGGGCAGGTGGAGGATGAATCATCAGGGCTACGGGAGTAGTGAGAAGTATAACCCACTCAGCAAGGGCACTAAGAGGGTTCACTGTCGAGGCGCCCGAGCTACTCGGGGGAGTAACCGGTGAAACAGGGGAACTAGAACTGGCTGGAATATAAGGAGTAAACCCATAGAGGAGGGAGTAGTGGTAGATCTAGTAGTGACTAAAGCAGCAGGTAAAGCAGTATGAGCATGAGTCAGCTCTCGAGCCAGCTCGTGGATCATAAGATAGCTAGCGGTGATATAACGAGCAAGATGGCTAGCAACACTATCAAACTCCGGATCAATGGTAGAGAAACGGGCACGACCATTGTCGTGCAGAGAAGGATAGTAGTAGAAAGCTGGGTGGTTCTGCATCCGGACCTCGTTGTAACGAAGCTCGACAAGGACCTCGAATGCAGCAAACTGGACAGCTTGAGAAGCGGTAGAAGCAAAACCGCTCTGAGAGGTACGAGTGTAAGTGCTGGAATCGGAACTGGTGCACAGAGTAACCACTGCATGATACTCATACACTAAGTCAGCTAGACGCTCCCGGTACACACGATAAACTGGGTCGTCACCGAGGGGGTACAGCCGACGCCACACGTTATGAAGAAGATGCGGCGACGTGTACGGCATCAGCTGCAACTGGCACGGATACGACACCGGAGCCATCTACACTCACAACCATTAGTAGGTTAGCATAAAAATAAAACAAGTGCATGCAATGCAACAACCAGCAACAAATGCTACCAGCACTCAACTTAGACTCGTATCTACCGTATAGTTAACACGTCAAAGTCTAGCATGGCCTACAGTCAGCGCGGCTCTGATACCAAGCATTGTGGCACCCGGCTTAGAGCGAACGGTTTACCCTGCATTGCCAGCCCAGAGACCATGTCTTCTAGCAACACACAACATCTTGGTATAGAAAGCAACCGCTTTATTGATGCTAGCAGATCATAGTTTATATTACAACAGGTGTCAAGGCCAAGCGGCACACACGGTGCGGCTGCACAATATGTACATTATTTAGTGAACAAAAAGGGGGCCTCGATCATAATAACTACGCGGCAGCGGAACAACGTCGTAGCGGAGACTCCATAGCACAGGGACACCGATGTGGACACAATCTAGATTCGAGCAGCACTCCTTTCCAACGAGACTTTCCTGAAATCTAGCATGACACGCCAGGTCAGTGTATTGAATGTACTTGCAAGCTCACAACAGGCATAATCATAATGACAAACAATATCATGATAATTAACCAATTAATAATGCAATAATGCTTCAACATGCTGTGATCATGCTCTTGTGATAAAAGTCCCTCGGGACTGGCTTACCAACCGTGATCGTTCTTGGATCACAAACATACCACCATCGTGGTCTTTGACTAGAAGTATCTCGTGATCCTTACGGCGATCACAACCACGACCTATACTTGGTCTCGAACATCTCGATGGCTTTCCACCATCATCAATAGTTCAAAGTTCATAACTTAGTGTGCAAAATTTATTAAGCGTTGACCCATGGTGTGACCTACTACAGCGTGTCCATAACCGTGGACTCGGCTATCGATAGATTATTACACTCTGCAGAGGTAGCACACTGTACCCGCACCATGGAACCCATGGCCTCGTACTCCCATTCGGGTGGACCAACGACATTCTGACGAAACCCCTCCATTGCCATGACACTCTCCCAGCCACTCCGACACAATCCCCACTAGGCTAGTCCTGGGTGGCCCCGTGTCTACCAAAGACACAACAACCACCGTCGTGGCGAAAACGATCCCACAAGGGGACCCAATACCATAATCTCAACAATGGGCACACAAGGTCATGTCCGCTTACTGGGCCAGGGTAAGCATGCCCATAACCTTCCCTTGTTGGAGGCACCGACCAGAGGCATGATAACGGATAGAATCAAGGCATCCCATAAGGCAAATGTGGTTGCACTGGGAAAAACTCGATTCAATGGCACCATGACCCGGCCAACGATATATTCAAGTTGAGTTATATTCAGGTTCAACTTAAAGTAAAAAACAACCGGTGTCATAGTATGCCATGAAATGCAACACTAACATATGCATCACGTATTAACGGAAATGACCGAGTCAACTATATTCACACTAAGCATAAACATCAACAACTCATGGCACTTTTCTAGTTAAGATAATCCTCACTTTAAACAAAAAAAATTCTAGCAATTTTTTATTATTTTACTCATGCAAGAAAATAACTTCAAATAATTACTCATATGCATAACAATATTATTCTTTTATCATCACAAATGAATCCTAGTTTCTTTACCAACTAAGTTAGTTTCAAACATTCTGTAAATCAAGCATATTAACTAAAACAAGTACTTAACAGAATGTCAATAACATAATAGTTATTTAAATGCGTATTTTAAATCTTTCATTCAAGTAAGAAAATCATAAATATTGAAAAGGGCACCATGAAAATGTTGTTGTGGCCTGCATTAGTGCACATGAGGTTCACAAGCCTTCTGGTGATCCTCAAGACAAGCCTCACCCTCTGAAAAATAATTTTAAACACAAGAAGAAAATATCAAGAACCCTTCTAAAAATCACCAGAAATTCTAGACAGCTCAGAAAAATCTCATTTTTGGTGAGCTGTTAGATTACTTTCCAAAGAACACAATACAAAAAGAATCAATTCATTTGGACTTATGGTTGAAGAGTTATAGCTGTTTGAAGCTCTTTGGAAATTAATTGAATTTGAATTTAGATAAAACAAACTAGGGGGTGACGTCGAAGACGTAAAGCCTCGGGACACCACCACTCGTACCGCTTCGCGTGCATACTGAGTGGATGACTAGCGGGCCCCGCTAGTCAGGTGAGGTGGAGGGGGAGAAGGAAATAGAGGGGGTCGCGGCTTCGCCGAAGCTCATGCCGGTGACGAGGGCTCCTTGGCCAAAACGAGAGGGAGGGATCGAGAGAGGGGATCGAGGCGCACCTGCCCATACCCGCAACCTAGCTAGGGGTGGTCGGACGGCATCGGATTCGACCTCGCAAGCGGAGGCAGAGAGCGGAGGTCGCCAGATACGAATACGACGGCGGCGGCGACTCCATGGGCTCCAAGTGGACAGAACGGCTTCACCGAAGAGCATCGGAGGCTCTGGAAGGGTCGCCCAGGCCTGGCAGGGGCTGGAGCTACTGTGGCGAACCAAGAGGATTGCCGGCGAGCTCGAGCTCAGGGACGGCAGCCCGCGGCCTTCCTGGCCAGGCTACGACCATCTACACGTTTAAGGAGTGTGTGGGAGTGGGGAATGGTGCTCGAGGAGACTGCGGGTGGCTCCATTTATAGGCGGGCGGCGAGGAGTGGATCGGGCTCTGCCGGCGACACCTGGACACTGCGCCCGGCGACGAGTGATGTCAGTAAGAGAAGGAGAAGGCGATGCAGCTCACGCGGGGACTGTGGGCAAAGGGAGACGAGCACAGGATCAAGGACAAGGCGACGAGCATAGTGCGGACTGAACTGTTACGTTGGCCGGACCATGCCCGTGCTCGCCGCGGCGAGTTCCGGGGTCGACGAGTGCCAGGGGGAGTTAAGGGAGTTGAGACAAAGATGGTGGCGCGGTTTGGCATGCCATGGCGGTCGGGGAAGCGAGCACGTGTGAAACAGAGCGCTCGGCGGCACTCAGAGTGCGTCAATGCAGGCTGGCATCATGGACACGCGTGGTCACCGCGTGAACTCTACCCCCAGGCCGACCAACGTCCAAAGATCATGTCTGGCTTGTTGTTTGTGGTAGTTTTGAAGATTACCACACTTTGGTTTGACTCCAGATGCAGTAGAAAAGATTTCACACATTTGGTAAGTTTCTGATCAGTAACTTTGAGAGGTTACTGTGGTTAAATGGCTAGGAGTTGGAGGTTGTGCTTTGGAGGCTAGCAATCATCTACTAAGGTGATGATGCACAAGAAAAAAAATAGGCACAATGGAGCAAGTAAAATGGTAGTTGTTGTAGAAACCACCATTTATGTCCAGAACAGAAAATATTTTCTGTAGCAAAAATATTCCAAAAAGTGGTACAATATTTTTGCTCAGGAAGGTGCCCTAGGGTTCAGAGAATATTTGTGAATTTTCTCAGATTTTTGTGGGCAAGAAAAATTGGGGTTGCTTTGGAGCACATTGAACTAGCTATGGTTTTGGAGGGGAAAATGAATATTTTTTATTAAAGAAAAATATTCCAAATATTATTTTGGGTAGAACCAGAGAGTGAATGATGATTAGAGAGGGAAATGAGGCACTTGGGTTAAAGCCAAGGGTACCCAAGTGTTTAAGTCCATATGAAAATATTCAAAAACTCCAAATTTCAAAATCAAACCAAATGAAAATCATGCAAATAAAGGAGGGCAAAAACCAGGTTGTCACACTTCATTCTCATACATGGATCCTATCTCAGATTTCATGACCTCAAGCCATTTATCATAATCTGTGCTTATCATTGCTTCCTCATAGTTCGTAGGTTCGTCATGGTCTAGTAACTTGACATCCAGAACAGGATTACAGTACTACTCTTGGTGCGGAACGTGCTCTGGTTGACCTACAAGGTTCGTTAGTAACTTGATCTAAAGTTTCATGATCATTATCATTAGCTTCCTCACTAGTTGGTGCAGGTATCACGGGAACAGTTCTCTTTGATGAGATACTTTCCAATTTGAGAGAAGGTACAATTACCTCATCAAGTTCTACTTTCCTCCCACTCACTTCTTTCGAGAGAAACTCCTTCTCTAGAAAGGATCCATTCTTAGTAACAAAGATCTTGCCTTTCGGATCTATAATATAAGGTGTACCCAACAGTTTCTTTTGGGTATCCTATGAAGACGCACTTCTCCGATTAGGGTTTGATCTTATCAGGCTGAAGCTTTTTCACATAAGCATTGCAACCCCAAACTTTAAGAAACAACAGGTTAGGTTTCTTTCTAAACCACAGTTCATACGGTGTCGTCTCAACGGATTTAGACGGTGCCCTATTTAACGTGAATGCAGCTATCTCTAATTCCTAACCCCAAAACGATAGTGGTAAATTGGTAAGAGACATCATAGATTGCACCATATGTAATAAAGTATGGTTACGAGGTTCGGACACACCATTATGCTGTGGTGTTCTAGGTGGCGTGAGTTGTGAAACTATTCCACATTGTTTTAAATGAAGGCCAAACTCGTAACTCAGATATTTGCCTCCATGATCAGATCATAGAGACTTTATTTTCTTGTTACGATGATTCTCCATTTCACTCAGAAATCTTTGAACTTTTCAAATGTTTCAGACATGTGTTTCATCAAGTAGTTATACCCATATTTGCTCGAATCATCTGTGAAGGTCAGAAAATAACGATACCCGCCACGAGCCTCAACACTCATCGGATCGCATACATCGGTATGTATTATTTCCAATAAGTTAGTGGCTCGCTCCATTGATCCGGATAATGGAGTTTTAGTCATCTTGCCCATGAGGCATGGTTCGCAAGTATCAAATGATTCATAATCAAGTGATTCCAAAAATCCATCTGTATGGAGTTTCTACATGCGCTTTACACCAGTATGACCTAAACGACAGTGCCACAAATATGTTGCACTATCATTATCAACTTTGCATCTTCTAGCATCAATATTATGAATATGCGTATCACTACAATCGAGATTCAATAAACCATTTACATTGGGTGTATGACCATAGAAGGTTTTATTCATTTAAACAGAACAAGAATTATTCTCTGACTTAAATGAATAGTCGTATCGCAATAAACATGATCCAATCATATTCATGCTCAACGCAAACACCAAATAACATTTATTATGGTCCAACACTAATCTCGAAGGTAGAGGGAGTGTACGCTGGTGATCTTATCAACATTGGAATCACTTACAATACATATCGTCACCTCGCCCTTAACTAGTCTCTGTTCATTTTGCAATTCCTGTTTCGAGTTACTAATCCTAGCAACTGAACCGGTATCAAATACCCTGGGGTTATGATGAACACTAGTAAACTACACATCAATAACATGTATATCAAATATAGCTTTGTTCACTTTGCCATCCTTCTTATCCGCCAAGTGTTTGGGGTAGTTCCGCTTCCAGTGACCATTCCCTTTGCAGTAGAAGCACTTAGTTTCAGGCTTAGGTCTAGCTTTGGGTTTCTTCACGGGAGTGGTAACTTGCTTGCCATTCTTTCTTGAAGTTCCCTTTCTTTTCATTTGCCCATTTTCTTGAAACTAGTGGTCTTGTTAACCATCAACACATGATGCTCTTTCTTGATTTCTACCTTCGCTGATTTTAGCATCGCGAAGAGCTCGGGAATCGTTTTCGTCATCCCTTGCATATTATAGTTCATCATGAAGTTCTAGTAACTTGGTGATAGTGACTAGAGAACTCTGTCAATCACTACCTTATCTAGAAGATTAACTCCCACTTGATTCAAGCAATTGTAGTACTCAGACATTCTGAGCACATGCTCACTGGTTGAGCTATTCTCCTCCATCTTGTAGGCAAAGTACTTGTCAGAGGTCTCATACCTCTCGAATTGGGCATGAGTCTGAAATACCAATTTCATCTCTTGGAACATCTTATATGCTCTGTGGTGTTCAAAATGTTCTGAAGTCCCGGTTCTAAGCCGTAAAGCATGGCACACTAAACTATCAAGTAGTCATCATACCGAGCTTGCCAAATGTTCATAACCTCTGCATCTGCTCCTGCAATAGGTCCGTCACCTAGCGGTGCATCAAGGACATAATTCTTCTATGCAGCAAGGAGGATAATCCTCAAGTTATGGACCTAGTCTGTGTAGTTGCTACCATCACCTTTCAACTTAGCTTTCTCTAGGAATGCATTAAAATTCAAGGGAACGATAGCACGGGCCATTGATCTACAACAACATAGATATGCAAAAAAAACTATCAGGACTAAATTCATGATAAATTAAAGTTCAATTAATCATGTTACTTAAGAACTCCCACTTAGATAGACATCCCTCTAGTCATCTAAATGATCACGTGATCCATATCAACTAAACCATGTCCGGTCATCACGTGAGACGGAGTAGTTTTCAATTGTGAACATCTCTATGTTGGTCATATCTACTATATGATTCACGTTCGACCTTTCAGTCTCAGTGTTCCAAGGCCATATATGCATATTCTTGGCTTGTCAAGTTTCACCCGAGTATTCTGCATGTGCAAAATTGTCTTGCACCCGTTGTATGTGAACATAGAGCTTATCACACCCGATCATCACGTGGTGTCTTGGCACGACGAACTGTAGCAACGGTGCATACTCATGGAGAACACTTATACCTTGAAATTTAGTGAGGGATCATCTTATAATGCTACCGCCGTACTAAGCAAAATAAGAGGCATAAAAGATAAACATCACATGCAATCAAAATATGTGACATGATATGGCTATCATCATCTTGTGCCTTTGATCTCCATCTCCCAAGCACCGTCATGATCTCCATCATCACCGGCTTGACACCTTGATCTCCATCGTAGCGTCGTTGTCATGTCGCCAACTATTGCTTCTACGACTATCACTAACGCATAGTGATAAAGTAAAGCAATTACATGGCGATTGCATTTCATACAATAAAGCGACAACCATAAGGCTCCTGCCAGTTGCCAATAACTTCTACAAAACATGATCATCTCATACAATAAGTTATATCACATCATGTCTTGACCATATCACATCACAACAAGCCCTGCAAAGCCAAGTTAGACGTCCTCTACTTTGTTGTTGCAAGTTTTACGTGGCTGCTATGGGCTACTAGCAAGAACCGCTCTTACCTACACATCAAAACCACAATGATTTTTTGTCAAGTGTGCTATTTTATCCTTTAACAAGGACCGGCCGTAGTCAAACTCAACTCAACTAAAGTTGAACAAACAGACACCCGCCAGCCACCTTTATGCAAAACAAGTTGCATGTCTGTCGGTGGAACCGGTCTCGTGAACGTCCTCATGTAAGGTTGGTCCGGGCCGCTTCATCCAACAATGTCGCTGAATCAAAGTAAGACATTCGAGGTAAGAAGTATGACTATGATCACCCACAACTCTTTGTGTTCTACTCATGCATATCATATATGCATAGACCTGGCTCGGATACCATTGTTGGGGAACGTAGCATGCAATTTCAAAAAAATTCCTATGATCACACAAGATCTATCTAGGAGATGGATAGCAACAAGAGGGGACAGTGTGTCCATGTACTCTCATAGACTGAAAAAGCATTGGGTTAACACGGTTGATGTAGTTGAACGTCTTCGCGATCCAACCGATCAAGTACTGAATGTACGGCACCTCCAAGTTCACCACACATTTAGCTTGATGATGTCCCTTGAACTCTTGATCCAGCGGAGGGTCAAGGGATAGTTTCGTCAGCAGGATGGCGTGGTGACGATGATGGCGATGTGATCTGCGCAGGGCTTCGCCTAAGCACTACGTGTATATGACCGAAGGAGTAAGCCGTGGAGAGAGAAACCGCACACAGCTTGGAACAATTGGTGTGTCTCCAAGTGTTGCCCTGCCCACGTATATAAAGGACAGAGAGTAGGAGGCCGGCCACCAGGGGGCGCGCCAAGAGGGGGGAGTCCTAATAGGACTCCAGTCCTAGTAGCATTCGCCCCCCCCCCCCTTTTCCTTCTCATGGAGAGGGAAGAGGGAAGGGAGAGGGAAGAGTAGAAGGAAAGGGGGGTGCGCCCCCTCCCCTAGTCCAATTCGGACTCCCTATGGGAGGGGGCACGGCCACCCCTTGTGGGATGCCTCCCCTCTCCCCTATGGCCCATGTAGGCCCTTTACTTTCCCCAGGGGGTTTCGGTAACCCCTCGGTACTCCGATAAATATCCGAAACGTCCGAAACCATTCTGGTGTCCAAATACTATCGTCCAATATATCAATATGAACCTCTCGACTATTTCGAGACTCCTCGTCATGTCCATGATCTCATCCGGGACTCCGAACAATCTTCGGTCACCGAAACACATAACTCATAATACAAATCATCATCGAACGTTAAGCGTGCGGACCCTACGGGTTTGAGAACTATGTAGACATGACCGACACACATCTCCAATCAATAACCAACAGTAGAACCTGGATGCTCATATTGGTTCCTACATATTCCACGAAGATCTTTATCGGTCAAACCGCAATAACAACATACATCATTCGCTTTGTCATCGGTATGTTACTTGCCCGTGATTCGATCATCGATATCCTCATACCTAATTCAATCTCGTTACCGGCAAGTCTCTTTACTCGTTCTGTAAAGCATCATCCCGTAACTAACTCATTAGTCACATTGCTTGCAAGGCTTATAGTGATGTGCATTACCAAGTGAAAGTGCAACTATCCCTGGGTGGTTTTGGAAATTCCTAACAACATATAGCTCATTGAGCTAATACTATTTCAAGATAAATATTTCAGGAAAGCTCAATGATTGGCATGAAATGGATTAGAAATGTGGACCCCTCAAAATGCTAAGGAAAAAAGATTGTCTCAAGCTCTAAAGCTCAAGACTCTACATTTTACCTTTTAGTGATCCAAGATCACATTGAGTCCATAGGAAAAGCCAATACTATTAAAAGGGGATGAGGTGTTGCTTAATGGGTTACTTGCTCAAAGTGCTTAGTGATATGCTCCAAAACCATCAAACACTTTCTCATATCCACATATGTCCCAAACCAAAAGTCAAACTCAGCCCCACCGAAACTTTCCATCCGGCGCCACCGACTTTAGTTGACATAGCCATTGCCACGAAACCCTCGTCTTTTTGGTCTCACCGATAGAGATCTCGGTCTCACCGAGATGGGATTGCAAACTCTCTGTTTCCCTTTGTAATGTTTGGGTATAACAGAGATGAGCGATCGGTCCCACTGAGTTCGCAATGCAAACTTTCTGTTTCCCCTTCGTAACGTTTCGGTCCAACCGAGATGAGCGAATCGGTCCCACCGAGTTTGCCTGACCAACTCTCTGGTTAGCTTATTCCCAAAATTGGTCCCACCGAGTTTGTGTAATCGGTCTCATCGAGATTACGTTATTCCCTAACCCTAATGAAATCGGTCCCACCGAGTTGACGTGTCAGTCCCACTGAAAAACCTAATGTTCACATTTTGAACTGAATCGGTCCGACCGAGTTTCACGATTCGGTCTCACCGAGTTTGGTAAATTGTGTGTAACGGTTAGATTTTGTGTGGAGGCTATATATACCCCTCCACTCACTCTTCATTCATGGAGAGAGTGTCGGAGTAATGGGCCACGGGTAGGCCAACCCGAGTCCCATAACCTTTCAAGACATCGGGGCAGGCTGCGCCCCTCAAGACCCCAGGGCGAAGAGCCGCCTCCTGAGGAGTCGATGGCAGGGCGGCCGACTGCCCGCTCACGGCCGAGTCCCAGGGATGACTTCCAGAGAAGCCGGCTTTGGGGAGTTGGCCGGCGGCTCCAACAAACCCATGACCTCATCGAAGGGGACGGGGCAGGGGCGTGGCTACAGTGAAGCCCACTCCCGCCCTTACCAAGGGCAGGCATGGCCACAGCACGCCGTACTCGGGAAGATCTCCGTGCGGCGTGGCACTGTTGCCCTGCCGGCCCTGAAATCAGCACCACAGTACCGAGTCCTGCGCCCATGACAGCTTGTCTGAACGGCCCGGAAGCAGCAGGTCCCACTAGTCAGTGAGACCCTAGGAGACGGCGAGAGGACCGCCAGTCGGATCCATCAGGAGTCGGCCCGTGGAGTCGGCCGAGCCCTCCCCTGGGCCCCATGCACCATTAATCAAGATGTGATGGGGAGTGGCAATAGTGATCGCCCGCCAGGCGGCGGGACTGTTGCCACGACCCCATGACCAAGCCCGCATCATCAGAAGCACGGCTACAGTAATCAGCAGCCCGCAAGACCCGCTCGCGGCGGACGCAGCCTGTCGGCTCCGTACCAGACCAGTCGGCGGGGCCCACCAATCGGCGGGCCCCAGCAGTCGGTGGAGAAATCGGAGGCCAAAGGCACTGACGGCTGGGCCCATGCCCAGATGAATTACCATTGTACCCCTGGGGGGTAGGCCTATATAAACCCCCAGGGCACCCATGCAAAGGGTTGGTACCCAGTAGCTCTAGACCATACCATATAGAAGGAGAGAGCTAGCCTTGCCCTCTCCTACCTCTAAGAAACATCTCAAGGAGCAACCGTGTAAACACTTGGCCATAGTGATCATGCGGAAACCCCGCAGAGCAGCAGTAGGGGTATTATCTCCCCGGAGAGCCCTGAAGCTGGGTAAGATTCGCCGGCATGCATGTCTTCGCCTCATCCCGTTTCCAGGGACCGGCGACGTTCTACTCGCCCCCACCATGATAAGCCATTTGTTGGCATATGTCGCACCAAACCCTCGACATTTGGCACCCACCGTGGGGCCTAGTGCACCGCCGTCCGGAGATCTGTTCTGGACGGGAATCCTTTTCCTCCCTGGCGAGCGCAGCCAGCCAGGCACGCCAGACGAAGTTTGCATCGACGCGCTGCGCGGCGTTGAGATCGCCTGCGCAACCAGCTCCTTGGCCAAACTTGTCGGCGAGGTCCGCCTCTCCGACGAACCTGCGACCGATGCAGGCATGGGCGGCCCCGAGAACCTCCTCGCGGGCCTCCTCGATCAACTCCACGTTTCCGGCGGGCCTGCCTTAGACTTGGAGTCCGTAGGCTCCATCGACCCGATGTTGGTCGACTCCGACACCGCGTCGCTCGACGCGTTCCCCACCAACATGGTGGTCTACGACAAACCTCTCCCCCACGCAGAGAGCAACGGAAGCACCGTCACTGAGGTGCTAGTCATCAGTCATGACGAGTTCCCTGGCGGAGGAGCGCCCGACTCACTCGGCGCGGCGCTGCAAGACCTAACTGCGCCCGTTCCGGAAGATGCTGACGCAGAGACGTTAGAATCGCGCCGCCTTCAGCTCGTTGAAGGCACGAAGAAGCTGGCCAGCATGAGACGCTTGTCAGAAGCTTACCAGCGGGAGATGGATCGCGCCGTTGGCGGCTCACCAGCCCCGACAGGGCCCAACCGCCTTGGCGCGGTCCAGCAGCGCGGCATAGCCATTGCCAGCCTGTTTGGGGCTAGCCACCCCGTGTACGCTACACCAGCGGAGAACATCCGAGCCGCCCAGGCAGCGGCGGATGAGCTGGACAATGTCGAGGGCGAAGAACGCCGCCTCATGATGGAGCGAGTCCAGCGGCTCCTCGACACGGCCGCCGCGCAGAACGAGGCCGGCTGCCGCACGGAGGCGCCGCACCGGCCAAACGATGACCCGCACCGAGATCAAGGCGCGACGTCTCGGACGCCGACTGGCAGCGCCCGAGGAAGAAAGGACAAGGAGCTGGCTGTCAGCCACAGTCGGACTCGCATTACCATAGAGCGCGACCGAGATGGCCGCCCGAGAGCAGTGGAACGACGGGACGACTGTCCACCTCCCCCTCCCCGTAAGGAGAGGCGAGTCTCCCCACCGCCTGTTGACCATCCGACTCTCGGTGACTGCCTTGGCCGCCGAGAGGGAGTTGAAGAGAATGACGCCCGCCACTGGATTGACTGACTTCACCGGTCCCTGGCGCTGGAAGAAGAAGACGAGCTGGGTCTGCCTTGTTTCGGGCCCCGCATTCGGGACGAGCCCTTTCCCAGAGGGTTCATGCTCCCAAGAGACACGCCCAAGTATACCGGCTCCGTGAAGCCGGAAGACTGGCTAGTCGACTACTCCACGGCTGTCAGCATAGCAAACGGCAACAAGCGTGTCGCCGTAAAGTACGTTCCGCTCATGCTCTAGGGCACGGCCTGGACATGGCTGAATAGCCTAAAGCCCCGCAGCATCAACAGCTGGGTTGACTTCACTGAAGCGTTCGTCCGCAACTTCACCAGCACATACAAGCGTCCTCCCAAGCCTCGTCAGCTCTCCTTCTGCGTGCAAGGTCCTAAGGAGTCGACTCGCGACTACCTCACACGTTGGGCTGAGCTCCGAAACTCCTGCGAGGGCGTGCACGAGGTGCAGGCCATCGAGTACTTCACAGCCGGGTGTTGAGAAGGCACCCTCCTCAAGCACAAGCTCCTCTGCGACGAGCCAGAAACCCTCGACGAGCTGCTGATCATAGCGGACAAGTACACCACGGCCGACTCCTCCATGAAGGCAGAAATTCAAATCAGCACAACTGGCAAAGTGGCTCCTCAAGCTCCAAGAACTCCGGCGGCAGACGCCGGCCGGCGACAACAGCAGGGCGACAACAAGCGCAAGGCCCCGCAGCCGACTTCTAGCAGCCGGCAGGTCGCGATCGTTGAAGCCCAGCAGCCAAAAGAGCAGCCTCCGCCCAATCGACAGAAAGGCGGCAAGCCTAATTGGTTGCCGGCCTTCTCCTATGAGCAGACCTTGGATGGACCTTGCAAGTTCCACAATGGCGCAAAGCCGTTGAATCACACCACCCGGAAGTGCCACTGGCTCACCAGGATCGCCAAGGGAGACGGCCTCCTGCCACCCCCGCCTGCTGGGCAGCCGCCTCCGCCTCCGCCCCAGCAGCCGGCAGTCAGGCCAGTTGGTGCAGTACAAGACGAATACCCTGAAGAACACGGAGCCTACGTGGTGTTCACCAGTATGGCTGATGATCGACGCAGCAGGCGGCTGCAGCGACAAGAGGTGAACACAGTAGCCTCAGAGACGCCAGAGTTCATGCACTGGTCTGAGAAGCCCATCAGCTGGAGCAGGGCTGACCACCCAGATGTGATGCCGAGTCCGGGCTCCTACGCCTTGGTCCTGGACGCCACCTTTGCTATGGACAAATGGGTCGTGCGTTTCTCGCGAGTTCTGATAGACGGGGCAGCAGCATCAATATCCTCTACAAGGATACCATGGAGAAGTTAGGAATCAAGCAAAGACAGCTTCAGAGCAGTCGGACAGTGTTCCACGACATTGTACCTGGGCTTTCCTGCTCGCCGATTGGCAAGATCCTGATGGACGTCCTCTTTGGGGACAAAGATCACTTCCGAAGAGAGTCTGTTTGGTTTAAGGTGGTGGACCTTGAGAGCCCATACCTTGCGCTACTTAGCCGACCCGCCTTGGCCAAGTTCATGGCGGTCCCCCACTACGCTTACCTTAAGATGAAGATACCCAGTTCCAGGGGAATTCTGACTGTGGCAGGCAACTACCAGAAGTCGTCTGCTTGCGCAGCTGGGAGCAGTCGGCTGGCCGAGTCCCTGGTAATCGCGGCTGAGAAGCGGCTCCTTGAGCGAGTTGTGGCGATGGCCGGCAAGCAGCCTGAGGTATCGCCCAGCCCAAAAGAGTCAGAGGCTGAGGGTTCGTTCAAGCCGGCTAAAGAGACAAAGAAGATACCCTTGGATCCGGAGCATCCAGAGAGGTATGCCGTCGTAGGTGCAAACCTCGACAGCAAATAGGAAGGCGAGCTCGTCGATTTCCTCCGTGAGAATCGGGACATCTTCGCATGGTCCCCCAAAGACATGCCAGGTGTACCGACGGATTTCGCCGAGCACAAGTTACATGTCCGATCTGATGCAAAGCCGGTCAGGCAGCCCCTGCGCCGCTTATTAGAAGAGAAGAGAAGAGTTGTCGGAGAAGAGATAGCCCGACTCCTAGCAGCCGGCTTCATTATGGAAGTTTTCTTTCTGGAGTGGCTGGCAAATCCGGTCCTGGTACTAAAGAAGAAAAAGCAGTGGCGAATGTGTATTGACTACACGAGCCTCAACAAGGCCTGCCCCAAGGACCCATTTGCTCTACCAAGAATCGATCAGGTGATAGACTCCACAGCTAGATGCGAGTTGTTGAGTTTCTTGGATGCATACTCAGGATATCACCAAATCAAGCTGAACCCGGCTGACAGATTGAAGACCGCCTTCATACGCCGTTTGGAGCATTCTGCTACCTCACCATGACATTCGGCTTGAGGAATGCCGGCGCCACCTTTCAGCGTTGCATGTAGAAGTGTCTCCTCAAGCAGCTCGGCAGGAACACCCACGTCTACGTGGACGACGCAGTGGTGAAAACGGAAAAGAATGGAACACTGTTGGAAGACCTCAAGGAGACCTTTGAGAACCTGCGCCGGTTCCAGATCAAGCTCAACCCTGAGAAGTGTGTCTTCGGAGTACCAGCCGACCAGCTGCTAGGTTTCCTGGTCTCTGAACGCGGCATAGAATGCAACCCAGTAAAAATCAAGGCCATCGAGAGAATGGAGGTACCCAACCGATTGCTGGATGTGCAGAAGTTCGCCGGCTGCTTAGCATCCATCAGTCGATTCATCAGTCGGCTGGGCGAGAAAGCTCTCCCCTTATACCAACTCATGAAGAAGACCACTTTTTTCGAGTGGAACCATAAGGCAGACGAAGCTTTTCACTAGTTGAAGAAGATGTTGACTACTCCGCCTGTCCTGGCGGCTCTGACTCCCAAGGAACCTATGCTCCTGTACATCGCCGCCACCAGCCGGGTAGTCAGCACAGTCATTGTAGTGGAGCGCAAGGAGGAAGGCAAGGCGCTGCCTGTCCAGAGACCAGTATATTAACTGATCGAGGTACTGTCGACCTCCAAGCAGAACTACCCCCACTACCAGAAGATGTGCTATGGCGTACACTTTGCTGCCAAGAAATTGAAGCCTTACTTTCAAGAGCATCCAATCATGGTGGTCTGCACAGCCCCACTTGCCGAGATCATTGGTAGTCGAGATGCTTCTGGTCGAGTGGCCAAGTGGGCCATAGAGCTGGCTCCTTACACCATCTACTACCAGCCCCGCACCGCTATCAAATCACAAGCACTGGCCGACTTCCTCGTCGACTGGGCCGAGACCCAGTACCTGCCTCCAGCACCTGATTCCACCCATTGGCGGATGCATTTCGACGGCTCCAAGATGCGCACTGGCTTGGGAGCCAGCGTCATCATCACCTCTCGCAAAGGCAACAAGCTCAAGTATGCGCTGCAAATCCACTTTGCCGCCTCCAATAACGTCGCCGAGTACGAGGCGCTCATTCACGGGCTCCGGCTTGCCAAAGAGCTTGGCATCCGTCGGATCTTGTGTTATGGTGACTCGGACTTAGTGGTCCAGCAATCATCCGGTGACTGGGACGCGAAAGATGCAAACATGGTGAGCTACCATTTCCTCGTGCAGCAACTCAGCGGGTATTTCAAAGGATGCGAGTTCCTTCATATACCAAGGAATGACAATGACCAAGCAGATGCATTGGCACGAATCGGCTCTACCCGCCAAGCAATACCATCTGGTGTCGCCCTTCAACGCCTTCTCAAGCCGTCCGTCAAGCCCTCACCAGAATTAGACTCCATCTTCATACCGGCTCCTCCCGAGGACGTCGGATCCGACTCCAGAGCCCCGGCAGGTGGCACGAGGATCTCGGCAGATGACTTTGGAGCCGCCACAGTCGAGGCTAGCCCAGGGACTGCGGAACCCGGCCCGGGGACTGCGGTGGCAGAATCGAAGATTCCAGAACTCAGCCCAAGGACCGCGCCAGTTGGCTTGGGGACTTCATCAACCCAGCAAGTGGTTGTTGACTCCAACCCGCTGCCTCCCAGCCCAGCTGCCCTCGTCCAAGTCACAGTTCTGGTAGTCGAAGAAATAGAAGCACCCTCATGGGCCCAGCCCATCCTCAAATTCCTGGTGAACAAAGATCTACCAACTGATGAGACCTCAGCTCGGCAAGTACAATGCCGGGCGGCAGCCTATACCATAGTCAACGGAGAGCTCGTCAGGCGCAGCGTCACTGGTGTCTACCAGCGCTGCGTAGAGCCAGAGCAAGGCCAAGCGATTCTCAAAGACATCCATCAAGGCGAATGCGGCCACCATGCGGCTTCAAGAGCACTCGTCGCCAAAGCCTTTCGGCATGGTTTCTTTTGGCCGACTGCCTTGTAAGAGGCCAAGGAGTTGGTCCAAAAATGCAAAGGATGCCAAAAGTTTAGCTCCAAGCCGCACCAGCCGGCTTCTGCGCTCAAGACCATCCCCATTGCTTGGCCTTTCGCAGTTTGGGGTCTAGACATGGTGGGACCATTCAAGACAGCACGAGGTGGTTTAACTCACCTACTTGTCGCAGTGGACAAGTTCACCAAGTGGATAGAAGCAAAGCCAATTAAGAAACTGAACGGTCCGACTGCCGTGACTTTCATCACCGACATCACAATTTGGTACGGCATACCACACAACATCATTACCGACAACGGCACATATTTTGCCAAAGGCGCCTTGGCCCGTTTCTGCGCAACACAGAGCATCCGACTGGACCTAGCGTCCGTCGCCCACCCGCAGTCAAACGGCCAAGTGGAGCGAGCAAACGGCCTCATCCTGTCCGGCATCAAGCCTCGGTTGATCGAGCCTCTGAAGCGCTCGGCTGGCTGTTGGCTCGACGAGCTGCCAGCCATCCTCTGGAGTCTGCGCACGACTCCAAACAAGTCAACCGGCTTCACGCCCTTCTTCCTCGTCCATGGTGCCGAAGCCGTCATCCCAACGGACATAGAGTTCGACTCCCCACGAGTCACCATGTACACCGAGGAGGAAGCAGAAGAAGCACGACAAGACGGCGTCGATCTGCTGGAAGAGGGCCGGCTGTTGGCACTCAGCCGGTCTAGCATCTACCAGCAGAGCCTGCGCTGGTACCACAACAGGAAGGTCAGGCCAAGATCTTTCCAAGAAGGCGACCTTGTGCTCTGGCTGATCCAGCGAACAGCCGGCCAGCACAAGCTGTCGGCGCCTTGGGAAGGCCCTTTCATCATCAGCAAAGTACTGGGCAATGATTCCTACTACCTGATCGATGCTCAGAAGCCCCGAGCACGCAAGAGGGACGACTCTGGCAAGGAGACAGAGCGGCCATGGAATGCAAATCTCCTCCGAAGGTTTTACAGCTGATGCAGTATGTACCATGCTACCTTTTGTATTAAAGAACCAAGACTTCAGGCCCCGCGAGGCGAGCTCGGGGACTGCCCTCTTTTGTCTGTATGATAAAAATTATGACTGCAAGTATGTTACTCCTTTTTATGCCGTTTGGCACCGGGCTCGACAAATCGGCCTGGGGACGTGCCGCCTTGCACTATGAAAGGCTTCCTACAGTCGGACAAGTATTGTGTAAACGCCCAAACCGTCTCTTGTCAGAAGTCGCAGCTCACAGAGCGACTGTACGGTGGCCAGCAGTAAGGTAGAATGGGCATTCGCATGAAAAATGGCTAAGGACTCAAAGCATAAAACATAGCTCAAGACGGCTTCCAGCCTTTCTCGCAAACCGACTCTTGGATAGTCGAACTGCCGCTTCCTATCCAACTTGCTCAAAAAAAATCTTGAAATCGGCTAAGTACTTGCTTTCCCAAAGTAGCCTAGCACTTGATCCAGGAATAGTCCGCAGAGCAGCTGTCCAATTGGCAAGGCAGGCAACTAAGAGAAAGCAGCAAAGGAAAAAAGCCAAAAGAACAATGAGCAAGAAAAGATAGATACATATATTTACATAACATAGGCCCTTGGCCAAATTGTCGAGTAGAGGTTCAAAATACACCCCGTGGGTGGAATTGTGCGAATTAACAAGTTCTTCAAAGACTACTGAAGCAGATAAAATAAAAGATACAGCGGCAGCTTAGGAGGCAGTAGACGGATTCGGAGGGTCGGAGGAGGCACCAGCATCAGGCGTCGGGGCAGCCGGCTGGCTAGTCTCGGCTTGATCACCTCCGGCGGCAGTCGACTCGGTCGCACGCGGCTCATTGCTGGAGGCGTGGTCGGGCTGAGGCTGGCCGTCTGCTCCATCTTCTGGTGCCTCCACCTCGCCTCCATCCTCCGCCTCTTCCTCCTCCTCAACGCTGGAGCCAATCACCTCCGTCGAGTCTTCGCTGTAGTCTGGGTTCATCCCAAACCACTCCGGCGGTACCTCCTCGCCGTCTTCAGACCGCTCGGGGTTGAAGGGCGGCAATCGCCTGGGCACCGACGCGCTGAAGCCGGCGCAGCATCCGGTGAGCCGGCCAGAGGCGAGCATCGATGCTCAGCATGTGCTAGTCAAGAGTTCGGGGGGCATCGGCGGCGATCTCTGAGCCCTCCACCCTCCGACTTTCATGGTCGGCCTCGATGGCTTGGATGGCAGCCTGCGACTGCCTAGGGAAGAAGTCTGCAAAGACGCGAAGAAACGAGGAAGCTAGTCAAAAACCAGGAGTCGGCACGATTTAAATCGGCAGCTCGAAGAAAGAAAATAAAGAGACTCACCATCAACGATGTCTTCAATCTCGTGGAAGCCGGAGGACAGCAGCGCCTCCTTGTCAGACCAGGAGGAGCGCTCGCTCGCGAACTTGGCCAAGAGGGCGGTTTCCGTCTCCTCCGCCTCCCTTTGCGACTTCACAAGCAGCTCCTTCTGCTCTACCAACTGAGTGGCCAGCAGATCACGCTCTATGGCGAGCCTGCTGCACTCCTCCCCTTTGGCGTGCAGGGCGGAGTTGGCTTCGCTCAGCTGCTGTTGAAGAGCAGCATTGGCTCCTGAAGAAAAGGAAGAAAGATAACAGTCGTCAATAAAGTAGGTCGCCGGGGAGATCCGGCCCGACTGCTCAGCAGTCGGCCCGAATCTCGGGGACTACAGCCCGCGGGTGCGCTAGCGCCCCCGCAGAGAAGAAAAAATGACTTACTCCGGCTCTCCGCCAAGTTGGCGGTCCGCTTGCCCAACTCTTCAACGTTACGGTTGAAGGTAGTGACACGGAGGTTGTGGTAATCCTGCGACAAGCATTTCAGACAAAGTTAGTACCCAGAAGTTCATCAATTGGAGTTCCGGGCCGCCTGCTCAGCAGTCGGCCCGAAACTCGGGGACTACACCCAGTGGGTGCGCTGGCACGCCCGCACCGAGAGGAACAAGAAAACAAAGACCAAAGGAAAAAAATATACCCGGACGGCTGCCCGCGACGCTAGGAACGCCTTGGTGCAACTCTGGAGAGCATTGCCATCAGCACAGAGGTTCGCCTAGACGTCCAGGAGCACCCGGTTCAGCGGCCCTGTGCTGCCTCCTCGCACCCACCCAATAGGTGCGGCGCTCGTCGCTTCGGCGTCTGGGGCCGCCGAGCTGGCGGTGCCGGCTTCCAGGGGGCGGGGTGCGGAAGTCGCCTTCTCCAGACGATGGCGTGTTGGCGAGCTGACTTGGAGGAGTAGCCTCGCCACGGCCTCGTCTTCGGTCGGCGGCACCGGAGGGTCCGCTGGCTGCTCGCCTTGCACGCCTTCAGACGGTGGCGGAGGCGGCGGCGAAACGTTTGCGTCCGGAGTAGAGGGGTCGCCGCCTTCCCTCTCCTCGACGGGGTTCTCCCTGCTGGCTTCTCCAGTTGGCCCCATGAACTCCGGAGGCAGCGGCGCAGAGTTCAACGGGGTGACGAGCGCTATCGACTGGCGGCGTGCGGCTTCCTCAGCCCACTGCTTCACCGCGGCGGCGGCTTCGGCCTCCGCTAGTTTTTTCTTAGCGGAGGCCTCTGCCCTGTCGGCCTCCGCCTTCTCTAGGCGGAGGGCCTCTTCTTCGTTGCGCTTCTCCTGCGCATTCCGCTCCGTCGCCTCCCGGAGGTCAGCAGCGGGGTCAATCCACCGAGTGGTGGTAGACGTCATCGCTGACCCCATGACGGAGGCGGCGGCGACCCGCTCAAGAGAGAGGGGAGCCCTGAAGCAAGAGGGGCAAGCAGAGAATCAGACAAATCACGAAGAAAGAATAAAACTTTGAAGATAGAATACTTACGCGGAGACCAACGGCGGCTTCTTCACTTCCTTACGGAAGCGGATGGCCTTCGCTGCTGCCTCGTCCCGCCGGGTCGCCGCAGCCGAGCCCTTGGGCTTCTTCGACCGACTGTCGAACAAGGTCGGCACGGCCTTGCGCTTCTTCCTGCCGCCTGGAGCGCCCGACGCGGAAGAAGAGCCCGTGCCAGGCTGTCTGGCTCCTGGCCGTTGGCGAGGGGCGACTTCTCCCTCGACGTTGTCTTCAGGACAGTCGGCGAAGGTAGCCGATTGCCTGAAGTCGCCTGCTGTCCCTCCTCCTCCCTCGGCGTCGTCTTCCAGAGCCGCCGCCCCCAGTTCGGGGTCGTCGACATTGCTCCCCGCCCGGTGGGCGAGGAACTCATGGGCCGGCCCCAAGGTGCCGGCTGGTGGGTGAAGAAGGGGATTCTAACCAAAGCCGACTGGTCAAAACAAAACTCGGCAAGAAGAAGACAATCTAAAGAAAGAAAAGAAAGGCGACTCACCACGGGTGGGGGGTTGGCGCGGGAGTACGGCTCCTTGCCGAATCGCCAGTCCTCCACGAGCCTGCTGTCCGAGAGGTAGTTCACCATGAAGGCCACCTCTTCATGAGGCATGTCCTTGGTGCACATCCGACTCGGGTCGCGCTGCCCGCTCATCTGACATATCATGTGAGGGCGGCCTTGGAGTGGGAGAACTCGGCGCGAAACGAAGGCGGCCAGAAGGTCCGGACCAGTCAGACCCTCCGACTGCGTTAGCACTCAGAGTCGCGTGATGGCGCTGGCTCCCGCAGGCATCAGCGACCTAGCCCGGTACGACCAGTTGGGCAGTCTCCCAGCCGGTGGGCCGGCTTCGAAAGCCGGCAGGTTGACCCAGTCGCCCCTCGTGGCGACGTTCCTGACGTAGAAGTAGGATCTCTGCCACATCTTCACCGACTTTATCAGTGAGATGGAGGGGAAGGGATTGTCGGCCCCCGACCTTCGCAAGACGATGAAGGCGCCGCACTGAGCCGGCACGCCCGCGGCCTGGGTGCAGAGCTTGGAGAAGAAGAACTCCCCCCAGAGCTCGAGGGTGGGGAGGACTCTGAGGAAGCCCCAGCGTTGGGGTGAGGTGGTGCGGCTGGAGACCGTAGAACTCCAGGAAGGACCGAAAAAACTGCTCGCTGGCAGCCCCAGCCCGCGCAGGCAGTGCGAGCGGAAGATGACCCGCTCGCCCTCCTGCGGTGCGGGGGAAATCTCCCCCTTCGGTGCAAGACGCACCTGCACGCGATCCTCACTGGGAAGCCGATGGGTCCGGCGGAGGAACTCAATGTGGTCTTCATGAACTTTGGAACCGTCCCAGGTGCCGGAGCACACTGGGGGAGGCACGGCAGTGGAGGAAGAACTCATCGCGAGCTGTCACCGCGGCGTTCGCCGGATCTTGGGCGCGTGGCGGAGAGAAGAAGAGAAGAGGAAGGAGGAGAGCGAGGAGCAGCAAGGAGGAAGAGAACGAGGAGAAGTGGGAAGGAGGGGCGCGCGTGCCCCCCTCTTCCCCCTACTTATAGCCCTGTGGGCTGTGAAGCCAAGGGGGCGGACGTGGGGATTTACTGCGCCCACAACCCCGCGACCCCCACGATCCACGTAAAGTTACTGCGCGCAGTAACTCCACGGGAATCCCAACCGTCCACTGGGGCCACAGCGGATCCGCTCGGGCGCCGAGGCACGGTAGTGGCGGGCCCCGTCTATGGGCATGTCCCGTCACACGCGTAGGCTGGCAGGACGGCCTGGCCACGTGCCCTCGCGTGACAGGCCAAGAACGGGCGGCGGCCTGGAGGCTTAGCTACCATGCCACTTAAAATCCTGCCGCGACATTCAAAATACTGAGCAAGTCGGAATTGAGTGAGTCCGAGTTGAGCAAGTCCGACTCCTTCTAGACGGCCCGACAGAAGTCAATCAAAGACCATGTGTTGAGCTCCCGGAAAGAGAAACCACTAAGGCTTGTCGGTCGATCGCCTATGGCGCCTCACCAGCTTCGGGGACTACTGTCGGAGTAATGGGCCACGGGTAGGCCAGCCCAAGTCCCATAACCTTTCAAGACATCGGGGCAGCCTGCGCCCCTCAAGACCCCAGGGCGAAGAACCGCCTCCTGAGGAGTCGACGGCAGGGCAGCCGACTGCCCGCTCACGGCCGAGTCCCAGGGACGACTTCCAGAGAAGCCGGCTTTGGGGAGTCGGCCGACGGCTCCAACAAACCCATGACCTCATCGAAGGGGACGGGGCAGGGGCGTGGCTACAGTGAAGCCCACTCCCGCCCCTTACCAAGGGCAGGCATGGCCACAGCACGCCGTACTCGGGAAGATCTTCGTGCGGCGTGGCACTGTTGCCCTGCCGGCCCTGACATCAGCACCACAGTACCAAGTCCTGCGCCCACGAGAGCTTGTCTGAACGGCCCGGAAGCAGTAGGTCCCACCAGTCAGTGAGACCCTAGGAGACGGCGAGAGGACCGCCAGTCGGATCCCTCAGGAGTCTGTCGGATTTCGGGTTCCGGTAGACCCTTGAGGTTCGAACACTGGGGTTCGCGCGGAGATTTCGCCTTCTACCTACCTGCACCCCTCTGCCTCGCTAAGATCTAAGCTATGGAAAGAACAACACAAGAGACACAAGGTTTATACTGGTTCGGGCCACCGTTGTGGTGTAATACCCTACTCCAGTGTGTGGTGTGGTGGATTGCCTCTTGGGCTGATGATGATGAGCTATACAAGGAAGAACAGCCTCACGAGGGTCTGTTCCTGGCTGGGGCGACGAACTGCTAGGAGGAGTTCTGTCACCCTTCTCTATCTCTCTTCTTGATTGCGGTCCTAGCTAGTTTCTGGGTGGCCGATTCTCCATCCTTCTACCCTGTGGGTGGCTAGTCCTATTTATAGGCAAAGGCCCTGGGCCTCTTCCCCAAATATTGAGCGGGAAGGGTGCCAACAATTGGCCATTTTGAAGGGGAACATCTGGTACACTTATCCTGACTAAAGTTGGTCCTCGCCTGCCAAAGACTCTGGTGGTGACGCTGGCTTGGGCTCCACAATGACTTCCTCCCTGCCGTTGGACTGGTCTTGGTCTTGTTGCACCGAAACGGGTGCCTTTGCTTGATGCTCTCACATGCACTCGCTCCCTTTGCACCAAAGAGGAAAGGAGGACACTACGCGGGCTGGCGCCCGCCTGGTGCCCTTGGTCATCATGGCTTGTGTCACGGGCACCTCGTGAGGTACCTCGCCTTGATCTCTCCGCCTCCTCGCCAGCCAGCCTGATGAGGCCGTGCCTGAGGAAGCTCCGTGTCGTCCGCCCCGCGAGGCTTGGCCCCTCGCGAGGGTCTTGGGTCTGTGTTGATGAAGACGGGCCGTGCTGGGTCCCCTTTGAGCCACGCCGCAGGCCGCAGGCAGGCAAGTCTGGGGACCCCCGTTCCCAGAACACCGATAGTAGCCCCCGGGCACAAGGCGCACCCGGACTTGGCCGTGCAGGGAGGCGAAAGGGCAAGGGCGAAGTGCCGCGGGCCCTAACAGCCTGCGGCCTTGGGCGCCGTGTGGCGGTTGACTGGACGTGGGCGTCTCCACAACCGCGCGAGTTGATAAAGGAGCGGCATCTGCCTAGGCTTTGCTTTTTGCTTTCTCCGGTTGCTGCTCAGATCCCCTTTCTTGTGCCTCTCCTTCCTTCCTCCAAAATTTCCAGATCTACTCCGACCGCGTGACCTAGGAAGCCATGGCGCCTCGTCAGTCCCCGGCCGGAGCTTGGTACTCGTCTGCCCTGGACTTGTCGAACGTGTCGGAGGCGAGCCTCGCCCGGTTGCACCGGATGGCGGCGGCGCAGGGCATCGACGGGGCGAAGGTGTTCAAGGCCGGCTCCGCCACCCCTGAGGGCCAAGGGAGCACCTTCTATCCGTTCTTTGTAAGCGCCATTGCTGCTGGCCTGGTGCCTCCCTTCTCCGAGTTCTTCTTCTCTGTCCTCCGCCATTATAAGCTACAGGCTCTGCATCTCCACCCCAACTCCGTCCTTCTCGTGGCAATCTTCGCCTATTACTGTGAGGCTCACATAGGGGTGCAGCCCTCGGTGGCCTTGCTGTGCCACTACTTCTACCTCCGGACCTCTCGCGGTCCTGCTTCCGCGTGCGCGAGCTTCATCGCGTACGGTGGCGCCATTGCCATTTCGAACCCCAGGAAAAGGATTGAGGGCTTCAGGAGCAAGTGGGTCTTGGCAGATGCTGGGCGCATCTACCCTTGGCTGATCTTGCCCACGGAGCAACCCACGAGCTCCAGCGATTGGGGTCGAGCGGAGCTCGCGGACCCCCGCGCGAAGCTGGTGTTGGAGAAGATGGACGCGGATCTATGGCCGGCCAACATGGCGGCAGCGAAGCTGATTGGCACGTCGCTGCTGAGGGAATTCCTGGAGCACCAGCTGGCTCTGCTTCGGCAGTACTCACTTACAATGTGGAGGCCCCATCTGAGCCCCACGGCCTTGGCCGACGGAGATCTAGCTGCGGTCCTCCAATCTCTGGTTGGGGGCGATGTGGCGAGGTTGGAGGGCGCTCCTACGCCCTTGTTCCTCCGCGATGACTGGGAGCAGGTAGTGGAGTCCATGCCAGTCTTCAACGGGGACGGGCCCGTGCCCATGGAGACTCCCGGGGAATCGATGGACGTGTCCTCTGACGACTCCAGCGAAGAGGAGGAAGGAGGGGAGCGGGAAAAAGGGCCTGACTCCGAGGCGACTGACGGAGAGTCGAGGGCTCCCCTCCCCCCGCGCAGGTCCCGCGTTCTCTGCCTCTCTCCGAGTGATGACGACGAGGATGATGACGAGCAGGACGGCGGGAGCTTGCCCCCGATCCCGAAGAAGGACAGGACCAGGCTGATCTCCCGCGGGTCTGCCCCGGCCCCGAGGCGGACCGCAGACGCGCCTTCCGCTTCCAAGCTTCCCGAGGTTGACCCTTCCAACCGGCTTTCAGGCTTCAAATTTGGCCAGAGGCCGCTTGAGCTTACTGGCGACGACCTGTAAGCACTTGATTCTTGTCTTTATTTCATGTTCTGCTTCTGAGGCTTGACGTCCACATCTCTTGGATAGGCTGGCGCCCGCAGCAAAGAAGCCGAAGGGAGCTCCTGAGGTTCCATCCATGGCAGCGCCTCTGCCTGCGAAGGAAGGTGACCGCGACGCGCAGGCTTCTCCTTCCCGGTCGTCCTCGCAAGGCCTGGCTGAGCCGGCTGGAGCGAGCTCAGCCCCCATGGCCCAAGTGACTCCCGAGGTGCCTTTGCCTGCTGCCGCCACTACAGCCGTTGGGGCGTAGCAGGCTTCACCTTAGGATGTTGTGGTTGCGCTGCCGCCTTCTCCTCCTACTCCATCGACTGCTGTCTCTCCGACTCCTCCTGCCGTTCTGGATTGTGCTGCTGCTGAGCTGGACCGGTTGCGGCAGGATCTTCTTGGCGCCGACCCTCACTTGGTGGCCGGGTGCTTGGAACTGGCTTCAGGATGGATTCACTCCGACGCTTCGATTCGGGCGGCGCTGGTCCAGGCCACGACGGCTTGCGATGAGGAGACGCAGGCCGTCCTTGAGGCGAAGGCTGCTCATGACGCAGCCCTGGGGGAGGTGGTCGATGTCCGTGGTCGCTGCAAGGCGCTGGAGGACGAGCTGCAAAGCCTGCGGGACCAGCTCGTGAAAGAGGTCCGCCTTCGCCAAGAGCAGGAAGGAGGCGTGAAGGCTCACGAGGCGGCCGTCGAGGGCCGGGAGGCCAAGCTCAGGAAGCGCCGCGACCGCCTAGGCGCGCTGGAGCAGGAGCTGGGGGCGAGGAAGGTCGAGCTGGACGACAAGGCCCAGGTTCTTGCCGAGGACCGCGTGGCCTTCGGGGAGATGGAGGCGAAGGCTCGCTCCTTGCTGAGGATGCTTTATGACAGCAGCCTGGAGAGCCCGCTGGCTGGTGCCAAGGACGGCCTTGCCAAGCTGCTTCCCTTCCTGGTTCGCGCTCTTGAAGATGTCGCCCTTGGCCTTGGCCCCACGGCCGAGGCCGAGGCACGTGTCCTGTCTTCTGCAGCGCTGACGCGGGTCCTCACCCACATATACCTTCGCGATCCCGGCGTCGACCTCGACAGCCTGCTGGAGCCAGTAAGCGGTGAGCGTGCCGCTACCGCTGCCGAGGCCGTGAAGGGTCACGCGGAGGCTTTGCTGGGGAAGTTCTGGGCCTTCAGCACCAACCTAAGCAAGGCGCTGCCGACCCCGCTGCTCCATGAGGCGAACCCACTCCGCGCTGCTCCACCACCAACAAGTGACTCCGTTGTGGCTCCTGTCCTGCCTTTAATTCCTGCACATGTATCATGCCTCGGGGAGGCATTTAAACTTGCATTTGGCATTGAGATAACAGTGTGGACTGTAATATTTGCTTTTGAATTCCTTGAAATTTACGCTTTTCCTTCCTACTTGCTTATGTTCTACGCCGGCAGAGCTCGGCCCCGCGCATACCTCAGCCGCCGTTAGCCCCGACCGAAAACCAGGACGGGACCAATGAGTGAGGGGCTACATGACAAGTTAGGCTCCTGAGTCGCGATGCTCAGGAGTCCCCCTTGGCGCACGAACAGCAAGTAGGGAGGTGTGATGTGGGTGGATCTACCGTTCTATGTCTGCAGAGCCCGGCCGCGCGCATACCTCAACCGCCGTTAGCCTTTCGGAACTAAGGAGTGAGGGGCTACGTGACCAGTTAGGCTCCTGAGTCGCGATGCTTAGGAGTCCCCCTTGATGCTCAAACGACCTTCGTACCTTGGCTCCGCTCGGGGAGAGACGCGCGACGAACCAGGCTCGGGGGGCCTGGCTGGGTGGCGTGTGTCTGGGCGTGACCCAGGCGCAGCCCCCGTGCCCAGCCCCCTCATGCAGCACTCCCGAGGGGAGGCGTTACGATGAGGCTAGACACTAAGCTCTGGGCTCCCTGAGGTTGATGCGGCCAGGGGGCCGCCCTCAGTTGTTTATCACCAGCGGGGAGCATAGCGCTTCCGTATGTGTACGGGCATAGCCGCTCCTCGGCAGTGTCGTCAGCCAGCGCGGAGCATGGTGCTTCCACTGGTACGTGGGAGGGGGCTCCCCTCTGGGAGGAGCCCCTGGGGCGTGTACAGCCCGCCCTGACACGTGGCTAGCACGGTAGGGCCTGGCGAGGTGTATCTAGGCACCCGTGAGCCAGCGCGGGACTCACGGGGCCCTACCTCTAGGCGGTTTGCACCTGGAACTGGGCCTTATCTTGTGATGTTTCCCTGCAAATTTGGTTAGATGCCGACACTCTACGTCCTCGGGTCCTGGCCCTCGAGCCGGTCTCAGCCGTCGCTGGTATGCCAGGTCGCGATGCCGTGGACAAGGCCAGAGGGTGAGGGCTGGAGAGCCAGTAAGAGCCCTGAGTCGCGATGCTTAGGTACCCCCCCCCTTTAACATGCAAGTGGTCGGCATGGAGAAGAAGAGGTGCCGTGGACAGGCATCAAATAATCAAGCATGGTGGGTCGAACGCATAGCCGAAATTAAACGCAAAAGGGATACATGCCGCTGGGTCTGGCCCGAGGGACTTGGGGATGATGCAGCCCGTGGGGTGCCCCCAACAAGGTAAGCTAACAACATGAAATAAAAGGGATACATGCCGCAGGGACGGACCCACGCGGCCTGGGAATAATGCAGCCCTGGGGGGCGCTCCCAGCTGGAAATGAAACTTGAAAGATGTCACCTGATGATGTTGAGGACGAAGGAGTGTTGGTGTAGCTGACTCGGTGGGCTGCGGAAGCCGATCCTCACGAGCCCCCAGGCCCAGGGGCCTCGAGAGGCTCCGGAGGCGCTGGTGGCTCCTCGCGGACCATCTCCATCTCCGCCAGGACTGCGGAATGCATGGTCTCTTGAGCCTCCATGATGCCCCTCATGAGGCGCTGGTACGTGGCAGCTGCGTTCGGCAAGCCGTAAGGCATGCGAACGTAGCTGTGGGGTGGACCTTCGCAGCGCCCCACTCGCGAGGGCCAGAGGCGCTCCAGAGAGGTGACTCGATTGAGCCCTGGCATGTCGATGCAGACGCGCAGCCCACCATCCTCGCCTGGATGGGGAGCCACAGCTGGTAGGCGGCGGCCGCCTCTCATGACTCTTGACTCCTGTAGCTCCTGAATGGCCTTGCTGACGAACTCTTGAGGGTCTGGCCCTCCTTGCCTTACTCCTTCTTGAGGGAAACGTGCTTCGAAACATGCCTCCATGTGGTGCCCAAGCGCCTCCCTCGTGACCTTAGCCAGGTTGGTGGCCCTCCAGGGGAGAGCCCCCGAGCCCTACCTGAGGAGGGCGTTGGGCGCGCTTTCCTATGCAATGGAAGGAGGTTCCCCCTGGGCAGGCGCGGGCCTTGAGGGGCCTGCCTCCTGAGGGGCCGGGCCGGATGATGTCTTCTTCTTCTTGGGGGTGGTCTCAGGAAGCCTCCTGCTTCCGCGATCCGAGTCTTCCAGTGATGCGGCCTGAAAGGCTCGTTCCAGGGAACACACTGCGTCCTTCTCTTCACAGGGCACCGTGATGACTCTGCCACTTCCTGGCATCTTGAGGACGTTGTAGCCGTGGTGAGTTACGGCCATGAACTTGGCCAGCGCTGGGTACCCAAGGATGGCGTTGTACGGCAGGCGAATGTGAGCGACGTTGAAGTCGATGAGCTCGGTGCAGTAGTTGTCGCGCGCCCCGAAGGTGACAGGGAGGCGGACCTGCCCAATCGGGACCGTGGAGCCGTCGGTGACTCCGGAGAAAGGCTTGGTTGGTTGAAGCTGGGTGTAGGGCACTTGGAGATTGTTAAATGTTTACACGGACAGGACGTTGAGCCCTGCCCCGCCATCGATGAGGGTCCTGGTGACCACCACATTGCTGTTTACTTGGGAACAAAGCATCGGGAGGACTCCGGCTATGGCCGCACACTTGAGCTGATCTGCTGAGCTGAACATGATGGCGCACGCCGACCACCTGAGAGGGCGCGCGGCTTCCAGCTTGGGGAGGACTGCATTCACTTCGCGGGCGAACTGCTTGAAGATGCATGGAGAGGCTGGGGCTTGAGCCCCGCCCAGGATGCAGGCGACTGCGCGCGGCTCCTAGAAGCCCCCAGCCTCCTCATCCTGATGGCGGCCCTCGTTTCTCCTTGGCTACGGTGGCAGCGGAGGGAGGCCTGCGTTGCCTTGCGGGCGATCCTCATGAGGCTGATCCCTCCAGTCCCCCTCGCGAGGTGGGTCTTGCCAGCGATCCTCGCGAGGTCGATCGAGCCACCCCTGGCGCGGGAAGCGGTCTTCCCAGCGTCCTGCGTTCCTTACTCCTCCTTGACTGTAGCACCGGTCACCGCAGTCGGGGCGACGGCCGATCCTTCCTTCTCGCACGGCTCGGAGCTCTTGACACCCGTTGGTGTTGTGGGTGTGGAGGTCGTGGTACACACAATATCGACTGCCCTTGGGAGGTTCGGGCTGATCTCTGCCCTGCTTGGTGTCTGGTTCTGCCGCGAGCACGACAGCCCCCTTGCGCTTCACATCCTTGGCCTTGGGCTTCTTCTCTTCTGGGTCTGCGGCAGGCAGCTCGAGGAGGGAGAGACGCCCTTCCTCAGCCCTGGCGCACTTGGTTGCCAAGTTAAACAACTCCAAGGAAGTGCACATGTCTTCATGCATCACCAGCTCCTCCTTCATCTTGACATCGCGCATGCCATCGGAGAAGGCTGAGATGATGGCATCCTCAGTCACCTTGGGAATCTTGAGGCGTGCGTTGTTGAAGCGCTGGATGTAATTCTGCAGGGTCTCTCCGGGTTGTTGCTTGATGCGGCGCATGTCGCTCACGGCGGGTGGCCGGTCACGAGTACCTTGGAAGTTGGCGATGAAGCGGGTCCGCATCTCGTCCCAGGAGGAGATCATGCCTGGAGCCAGGTTGAGGAGCCAGGTGCGGGCCCTGTCCTTGAGCGCCATGGGAAACCAGTTCGCCATGACCTTCTCGTCTCCGTTGGCAGCTTTGATGCCCAGCTCATAGAGTTGGAGGAACTCCGCAGGGTCGGCCGTGCCATCGTAACGAGGAGGCAGGTCTGGCTTGAACTTGCCGGGCCACGCGACGCTGCGTAGCTCGATGGTGAAGGCGCGGCAGCCTGCTGTGGCCACGGGAGGCCTTGGGTGACGGAGAGCTTGGTCTTTCATGTCCCCACGCGCTGCAGCTGGGAGCAGCGCGGGGTCTTGACGCGCGGGAGCAGGAGCATGGTCGCGACGTGCTGGAGCAAGGAGCGCCCAGGCAGCTTCTTGCGGGCGAGGGACTTCTTGGCAGCTCTACTCTTGCCGCGCTGGCACCTGAGAGAGCGGGTTCTGCCCAGGGGCCACGCGCCTTGGAGCCATGGCGCCTTCTTGAGGAGGAGGCGGCCGTGGCGTCGCCGGAGCTTCATCGCCCGCGCGGGGCGGGGTGTGGTGCAGCGGAACGGACGGCGCAGGAGAGCCCCCTGCGGCGCGGACGAGCTCGGCGACGTGGTCGAGCCATTCTTCATAGGCGTCGTCGACGAGATGGTAGCGCAGGAGCTCATTTGCCGCGATGAGTGCAGCTCGAGCCTCCATGGGTGCGTGGAGCGCGCGGGACAAAGAACCAGCTGGGGTGAGCAAGGGAGTAGCGGTGCGGCCGTCTTGCCGCACGGACGGATGCTGAGACGACGCTTGCCGCTCGTCCCCCGTTGGGCCGGTGGCGGTGTTGACGGCAGGTGACGGGGAACGGTGAGGACGCCCCCCGACAGGAGCCATCTGGGTGACGCGGGAAGCGAGAGCGGCCCAGCGCTCGACGCGGGCCCGACGAGCGTCAGACATGGACGTGATGATCGGAGGAGAACGGGGTGGTGGAAGACGAATTTCGGCGCACCCCTACCTGGCACGCCAAATGTCGGATTTCGGGTTCCGGCAGACCCTTGAGGTTCGAACACTGGGGTGCATGCGGAGATTTCGCCTTCTACCTACCTGCACCCCTCCGCCTCGCTAAGATCTATGCTATGGAAAGAACAACACAAGAGACACAGGGTTTATACTGGTTCGGGCCACCGTTGTGGTGTAATACCCTACTCCAGTGTGTGGTGTGGTGGATTGCCTCTTGGGCTGATGATGATGAGCTATACAAGGAAGAACAGCCTCGCGAGGGTCTGTTCCTGGTTGGGGCGACGAACTGCTAGGAGGATTTCAGTCACCCTTCTCTCTCTCTCTTCTCGATTGCGGTCCTAGCTAGTTTCTGGGTGGCCGATTCTCCATCCTTCTACCCTGTGGGTGGCTAGTCCTATTTATAGGCAAAGGCCCTGGGCCTCTTCCCCAAATATTGAGTGGGAAGGGCGCCAACAATTGGCCATTTTGAAGGGGAACATCTGGTACACTTATCCTGACTAAAGTTGGTTCTCGCCTGCCAAAGACTCTGGTGGTGACGCTGGCTTGGGATCCACAATGACTTCCTCCCCGCCGTTGGACTGGTCTTGGTCTCGTTGCACCGAAACGGGTGCCTTTGCTTGATGCTCTCGCCTGCGCTTGCTCCCTTTGCACCAAAGAGGAAAGGAGGACACTGCGCGGGTTGGCGCCCGCCTGGCGCCCTTGGTCGTCATGGCTTGCGTCACGGGCACCTCGTGAGGTACCCCGCCTTGATCTCTCCGCCTCCTCGCAAGCCAGCCTGATGAGGCCGTGCCTGAGGAAGCACCGTGTCGTCCGCCCCGCGAGGCTTGGCCCCTCGCTAGGGTCTTGGGTCTGTGTTGATGAAGACGGGCCGTGCTGGGTCCCCTTTGAGCCACGCCGCAGGCAGGCAAGTCTGGGGACCCCCGTTCCCAGAACACTGACAGAGTCGGCCCGGGGAGTCGGCCGAGCCCTCCCCTGGGCCCCATGCACCATTAATCAAGATGTGATGGGGAGTGGCAATAGTGATCGCCCGCCAGGCGGCGGGACTGTTGCCACGACCCCATGACCAAGCCCGCGTCATCAAAAGCACGGCTACAGTAATCAGCAGCCGGCAAGATCCGCCCGCGGCGGACGCGGCCTGTCAGCTCCGTACCAGACCAGTCGGCGGGGCCCACCAATCGGCGGGCCCCAGCAGTCGGCGGAGAAATCGGAGGCCAAAGGCACTGACGGCTGGGCCCGCGCCCAGATGAATTACCATTGTACCCCTGGGGGGTAGGCCTATATAAACCCCCAGGGCACCATGCAAAGGGTTGGAACCCAGTAGCTCTAGACCATACCAGATAGAAGGAGAGAGCTAGCCTTGCCCTCTCCTACCTCTAAGAAACAGCTCAAGGAGCAACTGTGTAAACACTTGGCCATAGTGATCATGCGGAGACCCCGCAGAGCAGTAGTAGGGGTATTATCTCCCCGGAGAGCCCTGAAGCTGGGTAGGATTCACCGGCGTGCATGTCTTCGCCTCATCCCGTTTCCAGGCACCGGCGATGTTCTACTCGCCCCCACCATGATAAGCCATCCGTTGGCATATGTCACACCAAACCCCCGACAGAGAGCCATCAGAACACGCCTACACTTCCAACTTACATTTTCTGAGAGAGAACCACCTACACTTGTGTTGAGATCAAGATCTTCCATTCCAACCACATAAATCTTGATTTCTAGCCATCCCCAAGTTGCTTTCCACTCAAATCATCTTTCCACCAAATCCAAATCTGTGATAGAGAGTTGAGTGTTGGGGAGACTATCATTTGAAGCATAACATCAAGGAGTTCATCATTAACACACCATCTATTACCTTTTGGAGAGTGGTGTCTCCTAGATTGGTTAGGTGTCACTTGGGAGCCTCCGTCAATATTGTGGATTTGAACCAAGGAGTTTGTACGGGCAAGGAGATTGCCTACTTCGTGAAGATCTACCCTAGTGAGGCAAGTCCTTCGTGGGCGATGGCCATGGTGGGATGGACAAGGTTGCTTCTTCGTGGACCCTTCATGGGTGCATCCCGCCGTGGACTCGTGCAACCATTACCCTTCGTGGGTTGAAGTCTCCATCAACGTGGATGTACGATAGCACCACCTATCGGAACCACGCCAAAAATCTCCGTGTCTACATTGCATTTTCTCCCTCCAAACTCCTCCCTTTACATTCATGTGCAATGTTTTACATTCCGTTGCTATACTCTTAGACTTGCATGTGTAGGTTGTTTACTTGACTAGTGCTAAGTTGCTAAAATCTGCCAAGACTTAAAATTGGGAAAAGGCTAGATTTTTATTTGGTCAAGTAGTATAATTACCCGTCCCCCCCTCTAGACATACTTCCGATCCTACAAGTGGTACCAGAGCTTTGGTCTCCATTTGCCTTGATTTCCATAGCTTTTGGTGATCATAGCCTTGGTTTCACAACCTAGGAGAGTATGGTGTCTAGCGAGGGAAATTATCACCATAGAGGTCCTTACTTTGATGGCACAAATTTTGCTAGTTGGAAGCATAAGATGAAAATGCATATTCTTGGACATAACCCCGTCGTTTGGGCTATTGTGTGTATTGGCTTGCAAGGTGAATTCTTTGATGGGAGAGAACCGAACCGTGAAGCTAGCGTGAAAGAGTTGAAGATGCTGCAATACAATGCTCAAGCTTGTGATATTCTCTTCAATGGATTGTGACCTGAAGAATTCAACAAAATCAGCCGTCTTGAGAACGCAAAGGAAATTTGGGATACTTTTATTGATATGCATGAAGGTACCGACTCCATCAAGGAATCCAAATTGGATGTGCTTCAAAGTCAACTTGACAAGTTCAAAATGAAGGATGGTGAAGGTGTCGCTGAAATGTACTCTAGGCTTGCTGGCTTAGGAAGTGAAGAGATGACCGATAGATTCATCATCAAGAAGATGCTAAGAGCCTTGAATGGAAAATATGATACCGTGTGCACATTGATCCAAATGATGCCCGATTACAAAGATCTCAAGCCAACGGAAGTCATTGGAAGAATTGTTTCTCATGAGATGTCACTCAAGGATAAGGAAGAGCTTCACAAAGAGTCAAGTGGTGCTTACAAAGCCTCATGTGATGCTCCCACATCATCAAGTGAGAAACAAGCCTTCAATGTAGAATTGAGCCTAATGGTGAAGAATTTCAACAAGTTCTACAAAAGTAGAAGCAAGGAAAGAAGTTCCAAGTCAAGGTCCTACAATGACAAAAGACCTTCAAGTCGTGAACGTAATTGCTACAATTGTGGAAGACCCAGACACTACTCCATTGAGTGTACGACTCCCTACAAAAGAAGAGAAGATTCTCCCAAAAGAAGAAGTGGAAGAGAAGAATCACCACCAAGAGAGAGAAGGAGTAGAGATGACCGTTATGAACGAAGAACATCACGGAGAAGCAAGGATTCAGAAAGGAAGGACAAATCATCAAGGAGCTACACAAAACAAAGACATCATGCTCATGTTGGTGAATGGGTATCCGGCTCCGACTCTGACAATCACAAGTTATCACTCCGACTCCGATATACTCAAGATGAAGGTGTTGTCGGGCTAGCACTTGTGTCAACCAACTCCTACGACATATTTGAGTCACCAAATGAAGGAATTGGAAGGTGCTTCATGGCTAAAGGCCCAAAGGTATCACACCCCAAGTATGTTGATTTCAATAGTGATGAAGATGACTTGCTAGGTGATGATGATTTACTTGTTGACAATTCTAGTGATGAAAACTATGATGAACTTGCTATTAATCATGCTAATCAAGCTAAAACGAATGACGATGATAAGAAGGAGATTGAGCGTCTAACTAACGAACTAAACACTCTTAAGTTAGCTCATGAAACTACCTTGGTAAATCATCGAGAGCTTTTAAAGACTCATGAGAAGTTACGCTTCGAAAAGCTCAACCTTGAGCAAGAGCATGGGTTCTTAAAAGCGATCAATGATGATCTTCGCAAGAAAAGTTCTTCTTACATTGCCAAGCATTTACTATTGTCTACTTACATGCCACAAGTTAAATCTAGCAACAAGAGTAAGAAAAATTCTTCTTCTAGTAGTAACAATAATCATGGCAAAACCAATGTTGTTGCTTGTAGTAGTTCTCTTGATTCCACTAATGATTTTCTTAGCCAAGTTACACTTGAGCAAGAAAATAGCTTATTGAAGGGAATTATAGAGAAAGGTGTTTACAAGAGCCTTGCTGGAAGTAAGCAATTTGAGGAAATTGTACACAAGCAAGGAAGACACCGGAAGAATCAAGGTGTTGGTTTTGAACGGAAGTTCAATGCCAATGGAGTTGAGTGGGAAGAAGATCAATACCCCAAGACAAAGTTTGTTCCACAACAAGAGAAGTATGATCCTACTTCTTCCCAAGGAACACAAGCTCAATATGATCTTCCACCACAAGACCCCAAGCAAAAAGGCAAGGACAAGCTTCAAGAGGAGATTGATGCATTTGAGGAAGCTCCCAAAGCCTTGGTCAAGTGGGTTCCCAAGACTACATCAAGTTCTACTTCATCAAGTATGACTACAACTCCAAGGATTCCCGTCAAGATGGTGTGGATCCCGAAGAAAAAGAACTAGAGAGTTCTTGAGAGTGACTCTGCCAACATACTTCACTCATATCATTTTGGCAAGGACAAGTGCAAACCACTTCCATATCTTGCACTAGTTCAAGGAGTCACAAAACCTCTTGTTGGTAAGACAAGGGACAAGGTAACCTAATGCTTTCATGGACATCACCTTATGTGAACATCACTAAATGTCTATGGATATCCTTGTTTGTTCCTTGTGGGACTAACCCATGTAGGTATTGAAAGTGCAACTCAGTCCAATGTATTACTCCAAATGGTCTACATCAACATTGAGCATCTACATACTCAACACCTACATGAAGTCATCATCGACAAAACCCAAGGTTAGTTCATCCCTCTTAGGGGGGATATCACATCTAGGGGGAGCTTTAATCTAATCAAATGAGCTAAAGCAACTCTAATGGTGTGAACACAACAATACTTTATGTAAAAGTGCCAACCCCACTTATGCTTAAACAATGAGTATGACCTACGATCAAATGTTCTCATTTGACTCCTCAGTCAATATACTCATATATAGATGACCTGGTCATCGCCAATTGCTTGATAGATGCTAGAGTGTTTGTGCATGCTCTGCCACATATTTCATTTGCCATTTTATTGTGTGAGCATGTTGGTTGCATATTTTACTCATTCGAGGACATCCACTTGTAGTTTTGATTGTTTGGCATTTTTATCTTTTGCCAAGTGGATGAACAAGAATGCCTAAGAATCTCCTCTAGCTATCTATGCTCTTCTCGTCTCAAACTCTATTCATGCTACATCACAAAGTTTGATCAAGTCAGATTCGAACCACTCTATGTGAGGAGCACTTGGAGTCCCCGATTCGTCATAGACTTAAACTTCCAAAACCTCTTTGTGAATTTCGGTATGACCGAGTCATCCACTTCGGTCACACCGAGTTCACTAAGTTGATCTAGGTTTTCAATCTCGGTGCAACCGATTTGAACTTTTCGGTCACACCGAGTTGCAGTAACCACTCGCGATTCTGTATCTCGGTGCCACCGAGTTTTTTCACTCGGTCACACCGATAGGGTCGGGATATATAAACTCATAGGTTGAATTTTGGAAATTTCTCCAAAACTCTTCACCCCGCGCGTGTCCTGCTCTGACTCCTTGTGTCTTTGGATCGTCTCCTTGCCGCCAGCAACCTCCCGCCGCTGGTCTCCGTCACCGTCAAAGGAATTATGCTCCGCCGTTATCGCCGTAGCGAGCTCCCGCTGAGCTAGGGTATGAGTTCGACTATTTGTGCCATTTCCCAACTCTGATTCGTAGCACATTACTTTGCCATGATCTTTACCACATATGCAAACAATTTTTCTAGAAGAAAACATCCTTAGATTAGAATTGATTTGAAAATTTAGGGTTAGGTCTCCGCCGGACTCATCTCGGACCGACCGAATTGTAGAAATCGGTCTCACCGATTTGGCTTAGGCCATAGCACATGCATTTTTGGTCTGACCGAAAATTGCAAATCGGTGTGACCGATTTTGATTCTCTGTGAAACCCTAGCAGTATCGGTGCCACCAAACTATGACTCGGTCTGACCGAGTTCACTAGTTTAGGTTCCAAAAGCTGCTTCGCTATCACCGAGTTTATCAAATCGGTAGCTCTGAAATGCTTTCTGTGGAGAACTAAAACTAAGTTTTTAAGTCATCTATTTTGCAAAAACTCTGCACTTTGTGATGCTCATCCACTCTACCTCATCTAAATCTATTCATAGGGTCTGCTGCCAGTAAGTTTGCAAAGATGTCTGATCAGAGTGACAGTCAGAACAGGTCTGAGGAACATGTGAAGCTAAGTGAGGGTTCAGATCCCTCAAGCACTTCTGGTGATGGCAGCAGGAGCACTCCAAGTAACTTTCCAAAGGAAGCCACCAGAACAAGGAAAAAGAGAACCTCAAATTCAGAGGATGAGGACGTACTGAGGAGGAAGTAAGCTCCAAGAAGAAGGTGCTGAAAAAGGAGTATGGCACATCTGCTATAGTTAAGCCAGGGATGAATAAGAAGGCTCCAGCAAGAAGGATTCCTATGTCAAAGCCCAGCGCCTCTACTCAAGAGACAATGGAGTTCACTCTTGAACCCAAAGAGGCTGGAGAAGGCAAGAAGAGAAAGGAGAGGGTCAAGAAGACCACTGCCAGAGTTCTAGGGAGTTCTAAGAAGAAGCGGAAGAGGAAGAGAATGCTCCAGCACCCAAATCTCAGAAGCTTATGGGAGATGCGATTAAGTCAGGGGCTACAACATCAAAGCCCAAAGCTGCTCCCAAATCTCAAGCTCAGAAACACACTAAGCCCAAGAGGAACACCAGAAGTATTCTTGCTGAAGAGAAGAACAAGGCCCAGTGCCTGAAGCTGAAGAAGAGGATGATGAATCCCATGTGTTGAGAAAGTTGAAACCCAAGATCCCAGACCACAATGATACTCATGCAGTGGCTGAAGACATGCACATCAGAAAAGATGCTGGACTGAGATTGTGGAGATAGTCTGATCCCTATGCTGTGAGGAGAAGGACTGCAGTTGACTACAGGTTCCACACAAAAGAACAGCAATACTTCTATGAAACTATTTTTCTTGAGAAGAAGCCCATTGTTTGTGACATGAGATGGGTTGATTGGGAATTCACCAAGGATAATGAAGATCACTTCCCAGGAGTATATGACAGCTTCAAAGCATGTGGAGTAGATGACCTTGTTGGACATAAGCTCACAAAATGGAATGATGAGATGATCATGCAGTTTTACTCCACTGCTCACTTTTACCCAGATGGGAAGATCATATGGATGTCTGAAGGTACTAGGTACCAGTCCACTGTTAAAGAATGGGCCAAGCTGATAAATGCCCAGAGGAACATGAGGATGACTTGGATGTGTATGCCAAGAAGAAGAAAGACCACAACACTATGGAAAACATGTACAAGGAGATCCCAGATAAAGCTTTGGAGACTCACAAGCTTGGACCAGTACATTACTTGTTGTCTGGTCTGCCTACCATCAACTGGATCCTAAGGCACACATTGCTACCCAACTTAGGGGATCACAAGATGATCAGAGGGCATTCTATCAACCTGCTATAGCTTTTTGATGTCCATCAGAAGTTCAAGGTCATGAGTTTGATTGTAGAGACAATCAAGAGGACTGCTGCTGATCAGAAGAGAAGCTGTGGATATGCTCCACACATTCAGGAGCTCATCAAATCCAAGATGGGCACAAGAACATATCTGTTGGATAAGGAGCATCTACCCTTATATCCTGATTTTGAAGACAACATTGTAGTGATGAATGAGGAGGAACCATCATAAGCTCAAGCACAGGAGAAGAGAGCCAAAGCAAAGGCTGGGAAAGCTGCCAAGATGCCAAGTGTTGAAGATGCATCTCAAGTTTTCCTAAAGAGCAAGCAAGATCAACTTGCATATCTGATATAGTCTAGACTGAGGATTGAGAAGGTCTTGGCCACCCTGACTCAAAACCGGGAGAGCTTGGAGAGGATCATAGAAAACAAATTTTATGATCTTGATCTGAAGGTAACTGAGATTCAAACAGAAGTTGAGCAGCTCCAGGAGGCAGCAGAAGAGAAGAGAGGGAAAGCAACTACTGATGCATTTCAGCGAGTGCCTAGAGGACAGAGGTCTGCTGCAGTGCATGTACCTGATACAAGAGCAACAACATCAGCACCATCAGCTACAGCCTCAGTACCACCTCGAGCAGCCACTCCACCAGCTCCAACTACATCAACGGTGCCTTCGTCCTTGGATTTCTCTCTACACCACCTCCCGAAGACCAAGCCTGAGAGACGCACAACACTATGCATATTTGAACTTTTTGGCAACTTGTTGACAAAGGGGGAGAAATATGTATAGATCATAGGCTTTGAGAGAGTGTTTTGCTTCTTTGCTTTTGGTTGAACTTTTTATTGTGTACCTGTGAGATACTTTATGTCCTTGTGTGAGATACTTGTGTGATCATGTGATTGATCATATGCTACTTTAATGCTTGATTGGATTATATTATCCTCTATTTTCTTATACGATCATTCATTTTGCTTGGTGATGAGTGCATGCTTTTAAGTTATATCATTTTGAGCGCTCCACCAAGATGTATGTGACCTGTAAGAGTAACCCATGATCCTAATCGATTGTGCATTTGCATTCAAAAGAAAATTTTAAATAATGCACAAATTTAGGGGGAGCTCTTGCTTATCACATACTTCTCAAAGTGATGATGTATTTCAATCTTATAATCATTTATCGAAGCTTTGATTTATATGTTGTCGTCAATTACCAAAAAGGGGGAGATTGAAAGTGCAACTATCCCTGGGTGGTTTTGGTAATTCCTAACAACATATAGCTCATTGAGCTAATACTATTTCTAGATAAATATTTCAGGAAAGCTCAATGATTGGCATGGCATGGATTAGAAATGTGGACCCCTCAAAATGCTAAGGACAAAAGAGTGGCTCAAGCTCTAAAGCTCAAGACTCTACATTTTACCTTTTAGTGATCCAAGATCACATTGAGTCCATAGGAAAAGCCAATACTATTAAAAGGGGATGAAGTGTTGCTTAATGGGTTATTTTCTCAAAGTGCTTAGTGATATGCTTCAAAACCCTCAACCACGTTCTCATATCCACATATGTCCCGAACCAAAAGTCAAACTCGGCCCCACCGAAACTTTGCATCCGGCGCCACCGAGTTTAGTTGGCATAGCCACTGCCAAAAAACCCTAGTCTTTTTGGTCTCATCGATAGGGATCTCGGTCTCACCGAGATGGGATTGCAAACTCTCTGTTTCCCTTCGTAACGTTTCGGTCTAACCGAGATGAGCGATTGGTCCCATCGAGTTCGCAATGCAAACTCTTTGTTTCCCCTTCGTAACGTTTCGGTCCAACCGAGATGAGCGAATCGGTCCCACCGAGTTTGCCTGACCAACTCTCTGGTTAGCTTATTACCAAAATTGGTCCCACCGAGTTTGTGTAATCAGTCTCACCAATATTACGTTATGCCCTAACCCTAATGAAATCGGTCCCATCGAGTTGACGTGTCGGTCCTACCAAAAAACCTAACGTTCATATTTTGAACTGAATCGGTCCGACCGAGTTTCACGATTCGGTCTCACCGAGTTTGGTAAATTGTGTGTAACGGTTAGATTTTATGTGGAGGCTATATATACCCCTCCACTCACTCTTCATTCATGAAGAGAGACATCAGAACACGCCTACACTTACAACTTACATTTTCTGAGAGAGAACCACCTACACTTGTGTTAGATCAAGATCTTCCATTCCAACCACATAAATCTTGATTTCTAGCCATCCCCAAGTTGCTTTCCACTCAAATCATCTTTCCACCAAATCCAAATCTGTGAGAGAGAGTTGAGTGTTGGGGAGACTATCATTTGAAGCACAAGAGCAAGGAGTTCATCATTAACACACCATCTATTACCTTTTGGAGAGTGGTGTCTCCTAGATTGGTTAGGTGTCACTTGTGAGCCTCCGTCAAGATTGTGGAGTTGAACCAAGGAGTTTGTACGGGCAAGGAGATCGCCTACTTCGTGAAGATCTACCCTAGTGAGGAAAGTCCTTCGTGGGTGATGGCCATGGTGGGATAGACAAGGTTGCTTCTTCGTGGACCCTTCATGGGTGGAGCCCTCCGTGGACTCGCGCAACCATTACCCTTCGTGGGTTGAAGTCTCCATCAACGTGGATGTACGTTAGCACCACCTATCAGAACCACGCCAAAAATCTCCATGTCTATATTGCATTTGCTCCCTCAAAACTCCTCCCTTTACCTTCATGTGCAATGTTTTACATTCCACTGCTATACTCTTAGACTTGCATGTGCACATTGTTTACTTCACTAGTGCTAAGTTGCTAAAATCTTCCAACACTTAAAATTGGGAAAAGGCTGGATTTTTATTTGGTCAAGTAGTCTAATTACCCCCCCCCCTCTAGACATACTTTTGATCCTACACCGAGACGGCCCAGAGATACCTCTCGGATACACGGAGTGGAAAATCCTAATGTTGATCTATGCCAACCCAACAAACACCTTCGGAGACACCTGTAGATCATATTTATAATCACCCAGTTACGTTGTGATGTTTGATAGCACACAAGGTGTTCCTCTAGTATTCGGGAGTTGCATAATCTCATAGTCAGAGGAATATGTATAAGTCATTAAGAAAGCAATAGCAATAAAACTTAACGATCATTATGCTAAACTAACAGATGGGTATTGTCCATCACATCATTCTCGTAATGATGTGATCCCGCTCATCAAATGACAACACATGTCTATGTTTAGGAAACTTAACCATCTTTGATTAACGAGCTAGTGTAGTAGAGGCTTACTAGGGACACAGTCTTTTGTCTATGTATCCACACATGTATCAAGTTTCCGGTTAATACAATTCTAGCATGAATAATAAGCATTTACCATGATATAAGGAAATATGAAATAACAACTTTATTATTGCCTCTAGAACATATTTCATTCATCATCGATCGACTCCTGTGTGCATCTAGAGTATTAAGTTCATCAGAATAGAGTAACACATTAAGTAAGATGATATGATGTAGCGGGACTAACTCAAGCAATATGATGAAAACACCATCTTGTTATCCTCGATGGCAAAAATACAATACGTGTCATTCCCTTGTGTCACTAGGATCGAGCACCGCAAGATTGAACCCAAAGCTAAGCACTTCTCCCATTGCAAGAAAAACCAATCTAGTTGGCCAAACCAAATCGATAGTTCGATGAGACTTGCAAAGATATCAAATCCTGCATATAAGAATTCAGAGGAGATTCAAATAATATTCATAGATAAGTTGATCATAAATCCACAATTCATTGGATCCCGGCAAACACACTACAAAAGAGTAATACATCAAATAGATCTCCAAGAACATCAAGGAGAACATGGTATTGAGAATCAAAGAGAGAGAAGAAGCCATCTAGCTACTACTATGGACCCGTAGGTCTGTGGTAAACTACTCTCGCTTCATTGGAGAAGCAACGGTGTTGATGTTGAAGCCCTCTGTATCCAGTCCCCCTCCGGCAAAGGCCCCAAAATGGGATCTCACAGGTACAGAAGGTTGCGGCGGTGGAAAAGTGGTTTCATGGCTCCCCTGGAAGTTTTCAGGGTATATGAGTATATATAGGAGGAACATTTAGGTCAGGAGGTCACCGAGGGGCCCACAAGGTTGGGGGGGCGCCCTCCACCCTTGTTGTCGCCTCGTGGCTCTTCTGAATTGCACTCCAAGTCTCCCGGGTGTCTTCTGGTCCAAGAAAAATCATCGCGAAAGTTTTATTCCGTTTGGACTCCGTTTGTTATTCCTTTTTTGCGAAACTCTAAAACAAGGAAAAACAGAAACTGGCACTGGGCTCTAGGTTAATAGGTTAGTCCAAAAAATCATATAAAATGGCATATTAATGCATATAAAACATCCAAAACAGATAATATAATAGCATGGAACAATAAAAAATTAAAGATACGTTGGAGACGTCAAGCATCCCCAAGCTTAATTACTACTCATCCTCGAGTAGGTAAATGATAAAAACAGAATATTTGATGTGGAATGCTACCTAACATATTTATCCATGTAATTCTCTTTATTGTGGCATGAATGTTCAGGTCCGTAAGATTCAAAACAAAAGTTTAATATTGACATAAAAACAATAATACTTCAAGCATACAAACAAAATAATTATGTCTTCTCGAAATAACATGGCCAAAGAAAGCTTATCCCTACAAAATCATATAGTCTGGCTATGCTTCATCTTCATCACACAAAATATTCAAATCATGCACAACCCCGATGACAAGCCAAGAAATTGTTGCATACTTTTGATGTTCTCAAACCTTCTCAACTTTCATGCAATACATGAGCGTGAGCCATGGACATAGCACTATAGGTGGAATAGACGGTGGTTGTGGAGAAGACAAAAAAGAAGGAGATAGTCTCACATCAACTAGGCGTATCAACGGGCTATGGAGATGCCCATTAATAGATATCAATGTGAGTGAGTAGGGATTGCCATGCAACGGATGCACTAGAGCTATAAGTTTATGAAACTCAAAAAGAAACTAAGTGGGTGTGCATCCAACTCGCTTGCTCACAAAGACCTAGGGCATTTTGAGGAAGCCCATCATTGGAATATACAAGCCAAGTTCTATAATGAAAATTCCCACTAGTATATGAAAGTGATATCATAGGAGACTCTCTATCATGAAGATCATGGTGCTACTTTGAAGCAAAGTGTGGTAAAAGGATAGTAACATTGTCCCTTCTCTCTTTTCTCTCATTTTTTTGTTGGGCCTTCTCTCATTTTTTGGCCTCTTTTTTTAATTTTTTTCCTTCGGGGTCTCATTGTAATGCCCGGGTAATCAAGCTACAGTAATTCCACGCTAATGGTGCCACGTCACCACGATTACTGTTGCTAATCTACCGTTACTTCAAAACCGATTCAATTTCAAATCTAAATAAAGTTAAATAATAGAAGTTTTAAAAAATTAAAACAAAAATGTTCGGAGCGTGCCAAAAATGGCATAGGTAATTATAGTAAAGAAAACACATATTATAAAATACTTAAATGCCCTAAGTTCAATTAAAACAGTAAAAGAAAATAGATAAAAGAAAATTGTTAAAACAGAAAAACAAAAGACAAAACAAAAGAAATAAAAAATAAAACCCCCCTGGGCCATGGCCCAACAGGGCCAACCCATCAGGCCACCAGGCCGGCCCACCCCGCCGCCATAACCTTCCCCACTCCCCCCACTAGCCACCGACACCCCCCACTCCTCTCCCACAAAATATCTCCTCCCCCCTCTCCCCCGATTGGATCGGGATCGAGAGGAGGAGGCCACCGACGCTGTCGCCCGTCGCCGCCAGGAGCCCACACCGCCTCACCGGACTTTCCCACCGGTCTGCCTCCCCCCTATGCACGTCGTCGCCGTCGTCCTCCCCAAGCACTGCTGCCACGTCCCTACTCCTCGAAGTGAGCCCGACTCCCCTCTCCTCGCCGCGTCGTCCTCGCGCCGTCCGCACCTCCCACACTCTCCATGCTCGGTGCGTCTTGCTCGCACACACACACGCGTGCTCGAGCCCCGCCTCGCTGCGCCTCGTCCTTGTCCCTTCTGTGCGCGGCCGCCGTCGCCTCGTCCCCTACTCACCGGCCGCGACCTATAGCACGCTGTCCCCGCTCCGCTACTGCAGCCTCACCGGCTCGTGCGCCCCGCCCCTCGCTGTCGTCGGGCCCCGGTCACTCCTAGCCGCTCCAGGCGCGTCGCGTGTGCCCGCCCTGGCGCCCCTGAATGCGCCCACGGTCGTGCCCTCCGCTACCCGTATCCCTCTCTCATCCCGCACACCGCGACCTCATCCCGCCCGCTATCCCGCTGCTGCTGCCTCCCTCCTACACCGGCGCGCTGCTCCTGCACCGCTCCGGCTCCGTCCCGCGCGCTCCACCCCGCGATCGACGCCCTGCCGCTGCTCGCCCGCCGCTCGCCGCCCTCCTCTCCCCATGCTCGCCGCTTGCCGCGGCCCGCATCGCGGTGCCCGCGCCGGCCGCCACCGCTCTGCTCATCGGCGCACCCGTTCCGGTGACGCTGCACCCATCGGTCGCCCACGCCCTCGCCCGCTAGCACGCCCGAACCGCTAGCCCCCAGGGGCCTATGACAGGAGAGCCCCGCCTCCAGAACGGTTTAAACAAGGAATTAAATATATATATATATATATATAATAATAATAATTAGTTAGTTAATTAACTAACTTAATTAATTCTGATTAAATTAACTAATTAAGATTAATTAACCTAATGACTAAATAACCTAATTAACTAATGTTAATTAACTAAACAGAGTACGACAGGTGGGACCCACCTGTCAGATTGGTCTGGTCAACCCCTGTTGAATGCTGACATCAGTATGACATCATGCTGATGTCATAAATCCAATTTAGAATTAATTTAAATAATTAATTAAATTCCAATAAATGATTTAAATCTTTAGAAAATCATATCTTTTAATCCGTAACTCGGACGGGAAAACTTTGTACATGAAAGTTGCTCAGAACGACAAGACAAATCCGGATACATAGCCCGTTCATCCGACACGCATCCCTAGCATAGCAAACCCAAAACTTTCCCACTTCGATTCATCTGTCTGAAAACGCGAAACACCGGGGATAATTTCCCGGATGTTCCCCCCTTCACCGGTACCACCTCATATCGCGTTAGGGCACACCAAGCATCACGCTTTGTCATGTCATGCATCGTCATGCATCTGTTTGCTCAATATTTATTGTTTCTTCCCCCCTCTTCTCCTGCTAGACACCGAGACCGACGCCACTGCTACCCAGTACGACTACGGTGTTGTCGACCCCTCTCTCTTGCCAGAGCAACCAGGCAAGCCCCCCTTGAATTCCAGATATCGCCTATTCTTCTCTCTATTGCTTGCATTAGAGTAGTGTAGCATGTTACTGCTTTCCGTTAATCCTATTCTGATGCATAGCCTGTCATTGTTGCTACATCGGTTGATACCTTACCTGCAATCCTAAATGCTTAGTATAGGATGCTAGTTTATCATCAGTGGCCCTACATTCTTGTCTGTCTGCCATGCTATACTATCGGGCCATGATTACGTCGGGTGTTGATCACGGGTATATACAATACATATTGTATGAATTATGTTGTGACTAAAGTCGGGTCGGCTCGTTGAGTACCCGCGGTTGATTCACGAATTGGGAGCTGGAAGGACATACTTTCCCGACGGCCCTCTGTGTGGATCTTTGTGGCGGAGCGACAGGGCAGGTTGAGACCACCCAGATGAGAGGTCGGCCTGGCCCTGGTCGGCGTTCGCGGTGACTATCGGATAACACGCTTAACGAGATCTTGGTATTTGATCTGAGTCTGGCTACTGGCCTATATGCACTAACCATCTACGCGGGAATAGTTATGGGCACTTGACGTCGTGGTATCAGCTGAAGCCTTCGTGACGTCAGCGACTTAGCGGCGCGCACCGCGTTGGACCGTGTAACGCAACTTCCTTTGTAATGGAGGTTGCTAGGTCTGCTCACCGGTCGCGTACGAAACGTGCAGGTGTGCAATGGGCGATGGGCCCAGACCCCTGCGCGCATAGGATTTAGACCGGCGTGCTGACCTCTCTGTTGTGCCTAGGTAGGGCTGCGACGTGTTGATCTTCTGAGGCCAGGCATGACCCAGAGAAGTGTGTCCGGACAAAGGGGATCGAGCGTGTTGGGAAATGTGGTGCACCCCTGCAGGGAAGTTAATCTATTCAAATAGCCGTGATCTTCGGTAACAGAACGACTTGGAGTTGTACCTTGACCTTATGACAACTAGAACTGGATACTTAATCAAACACACCCTTCCAAGTGCCAGATACAACCGGTGATCACTCTCTCACAGGGCAACGAGGGGAGGGTCATCGGTTAGGATTATGCTATGCGATGCTACTTGGTGAACTTACCATCTACTCTCTTCTTCTGCTGCAAGATGGAGGTTACCAGAAGCGTAGTCTTCAATAGGACTAGCTATCCCCCTCTTATTCTGGCATTCTGCAGTTCAGTCCACATATGATACCCCTTTTCCATTTGATACCATTGCATACATATGTAGTGTAGCTCCTTGGTTGCGAGTACTTTGGATGAGTACTCACGGTTGCTTTGCTCCCTCTTTTCCCCCTTTCTATATCTGATTGCTGCGACCAGACGATGGAGTCCAGGAGCCAGACACCACTATCAATGACGACTACTACTATTCGGGAGGTGCCTACTACTATGTGCAGCCCGCTGACGACGACCAGGAGTATTTTAGGAGGATCCCAGGCAGGAGGCATGCGCCTCTTTCGATCTGTATCCCAGTTTGTGTTAGCCTTCTTAAGGCAAACTTGTTTAACTTATGTCTGTACTCAGATATTGTTGCTTCCGCTGACTCGTCTATGATCGAGCTCTTGTATTCGAGCCCTCGAGGCCCATGGCTTGTAATATGATGCTTGTATGACTTATTTTATTTGTAGAGTTGTGTTGTGATATCTTCCCGTGAGTCCCTGATCTTGATCGTACATGTTTGCGTGTATGATTAGTGTATGGTCAAATCGGGGGCGTCACAAGTTGGTATCAGAGCCGGCTGCCTGTAGGAATCCCCCTTCCACACTCCTTGGTTGAAGTCGAGTCTAGACATTACCAAACTTTTTACTAACATGGTTGTGTGTCTTACGGGCCCACGTTGCCATTGGGTGGTATTAGGATCTTTTACTCCTCGATCCTTACTTTGGGACTCTAAACTCTCTTCTACTCGGGTTAAACGGTTTTACTAACTTTAACATTAGGATCTCGTGACCATGTTCACCCCAAAGTTGGATAATCCCTACATATTCTTTAGAGTAGTATATTCAACATTATCCACACTGTCAATTGACTCCTTTGAAACATCTTTGTTTTCAGATGGAACCCACGAGACAGCTCGTGCGCCACACGGCGGCCATTGGTGCCTCAGGATCACCTGCTGCGTTGGTTGAGATCATGACCTATCTGGGTTATCGCTGGCATCCTGAGTACACCGTCTATGAGGAGTACCAGGACTTCAACCAGGAGCAGTACCGTGCCATCGTCCACCTCTACTCTCGAGAGTATGACTCCACTACCGTGCTGCACACTGCTCATGGTGTTGGAGTGACTATCGACATGGCGGTCCACAATGCTGCTTATGCTGCTCTGACATGTCTTCGTGGAGATTACCGGGAGTTGGACACCTCCCCCTTCAGGCACATTGCTATCGCATCCGATGTTGGTGCAGAGGGATACTACACTGCTGCCTACTCCACTGTCACTCGAGAGCCCTTCTACCATCAGAACCTGGTTCTGGATGCGGATGGGCTGGATAGAGCTAACCAAGCTCTTCGCCACGAGTTGTACACCACCCGTCAGCACCTGTACCGTGCTCTGACGCTGTTGCACCCCTCTGTCCGGTCTGGTGATTTGTCGTGTTCTGCGATCTACCCTACCAGGACCGTGATGCCCTAGGGTGTCGGCAGGCCAGATGTGGGAGGCTACTCTCCCGCACTTGGTCCTCTCCTGCCACCTGCACATCGGGTTCCGCACCAGAGTATCCGCGGACCCCAGGCTACTCGCGTGGAGGTCTTCCCTTCGCGTCACTACCAGTTGTCAGGCTACACCTACCTCCACAGTTCCTCCTAGGACTGATGTAGGCTTGCTTGTTAGTGTTAGATGCATTCGTCGCGAGCCTGCGTGCCACCTATGATGTTCTTAGTCTGTGTACTGAACTCTGTGTACCGAACTCTATGCATGATCTCTTTTGTAAGCTATGCCAAGTACTAAGTAGTATCTATGTTGTTCCTTTCATTATGCATGTTTCATCATGAATGATTCTTGTCCTTGCAATTTCTCAATGCTGAACTACCCATGTTATATATTAGTAGGATGGTTAGACCAGGTGGTCGTGGTCGTGGTGACCCTCCCCCACCCCCGCCTGAGTACATGGCTGGGATGATGCAACCGTTTGAGCTGAATCGCCAGTTTATGGAGAATATTATGGCTCAGTTTCCTCGCCCTAATATGAACCAGCAGCCAACCCAAGTGACTCTGCAGGATTTCATGCGCCTCAACTCAACCGTGTACCGCAGCTCAACTCAGCCTCTGGATGCTGATGACTGGCTCCATGACATCACCTATGAGATGGAGTCAGCTGATGTAGCCCCTGCCAGCTATGTCACCTTTGCTTCCTTCTTCCTGAAAGGACCCGCTGCTCAATGGTGGGACAGCCACAGGCGTACTCTACCGGTTGGAACAATCATCACCTGGTGTCGGGGAGGCTGATTCCACCAACACCTATGGGGACAGGGCCCCTTTCGGTTCGGTGGGGGGCGGAGGTCGCACAAAGAGCGGATCGAGGCAGTACACGCGAGCGGTTTTTACCCAGCTTCGGGCTGCACGGATGCGTAAAACCCTACTGATGCTTGTTTGTGTGTATTGAATTTTTGCTCAGGAGCGATGGACGCTGCCAGACTGAGCGTGAGAGTGTTCCTGGTGTTTCCAATGAGCCGAACTGGCCGAACCCCTTCTATGTTGCGCCTGGGCCTCCTTTTATACTTTCAAGGGGTCACCGACAGGTGGCAACGTAGACTAGAAGGGTAAAAATGGAAAAGGATGCGGTAGGTGCAGCTACCGCTACTGTGGATACAGTGCACCCTACCTAACTCTGACGGTAGGGGAGAAGGGCATTAAATGCCTGTCTGAGTTGCCTAAACAGTGCAAAAAGTGACCGTTAGGAGCGCCACCATTTGCCACGATGGCCTTCTCTTCATCTCCGCTTGCCACCGTGCACCCCTAGCTGCACGGCCTCCTGCCACGTGTGCTTGGGAGAGTCCTAGAGCGACACGTTAGCAGGTGTGCTAGAGCGCGGGCACGAAGTGGGGGTTTCTCGTGGCAAGCTCCTTGCCGCGGTCGTTGTCTTGTCGTGTTTGGGAGCTTGTCGCTCACCGGGCCTTGCCGGGACGCAAGGTGCGTCGCGGCAAGCTTTCTTGGTATGCCTTGAGTGGCCTTCCCGGCAAGCTCCTCTTGCCGGGGCCTGGGTTGGCCTTCCCGGCAAGCTCCTCTTGCCGGGGCCTTGGTTTGAGTACTTTGTTCTTGAATGGTCTTTAAGGGAACCACGGAGGGTCTTGGCGGTCACCCGGCAAGCCTTGCCGCGGGGCGCTGCAACTGCCCGTGCACGAGTTCGGTATACTAGGGTACCCCTACTCTAGTACACCGACAGGAGCCCCCGGGCCTGGGCCATACACGATGCCGAGCGCTGTTGGGCCAGGCCCAAAACAGTGCACGGGCACGCGCGGCCTAGGTCACGCCGCATATCTCTCCGCTCCCACCGCGCACGCCCAGAACGGCACGCGTCAAACGCAGCGTCGTGGGTGACGTGGGCGGCGTGCGCGGGGCTAAGCCCCTCGAGCATGCGTCAAGCCACGATGATGGGGACGGTTCACGCCCTCCTCCCTGAACGGAGGTAGGCATGGGGGCGTGGTGCATTTACTGGACGGGGCCGGTGCGCGGTTTTCCGGACGCCCACTCCCCGTGATCACGGGGCGGAGCGAGGCCGCCTCACCCGTCGCCTTGGTTCTGCATCTCCGCCACGCGACTCCCATGCGCTTGGGGTCGCGGACGGTGGAAGTGGGAAACTGGGCCGTCGCGAGCAGAGGCAGCGGGTTGGCCTCGACTCCCTGCTCTTCCCGTGCCTTGATTCGCTGAGCGGGGCGGCCGAGCCCCCACCTCGCTCCTTTATAAAGAGCGGGAGGGGAGCGCAGAAACCCGCACTCTCTCATCTCCTCCTTTCTTCAGCTTCTGCTCCCCTTTCTCTCATCCGCCATGGAGAAAGGGAACCCAGGCCCTTCATCGGTGGCGGCGAGGGTCGCCGCCAGACAGCGCATCTCTCCCTCTCCCGCGCCCGTGGTGGCGGAGCCAGCCACAAGGGGAAGAGGGAGGGGGCGAGGTCGCGGACGAGGTCGAGGACGAGGTCGAGGCGCTCGGGGAAGAGGCGGGCGGGGCGGTGTGCCAGCTTCACCTCCGCCGGCGGCTCCTCCCCCCATGGCGGTCCATATTGGGGACGACCCTTGCGAGTTCTTTGTCAAGCTACGCCGGGCGCCTCGTCGTCGCCTCCGGCTTCCAGCTCCGTTTGCGAGCGCGATGGAGATGGACCCTCCCGAGACACTGAGACTGCACATGAGGGGCTGTGGAATCAGCGGCACGCGAGTCCGCGTTGTATTCCTAGCCCCTAATGTGATGTATCTTGATCGAGGGTGGAAGACGTTCGCCCGCATCCACAGCCTGATGGAGGGGTTTACCCTCCATTTTAAGTTGATGGAGGGTGATCTCCTCTCCGTCAAGGTCTTCGGGTGCTTCGGCACTCGGGCGAAGTGCTGCATGGACAGCTCCTCTGACAGCGAAGGCTCCTCCTCGAGCGAGAGTGACGAGGAGGAGAGCGACAGCGGCGACGAGGGTAGCGGGCGGCGGGGTGGCGGGTCCGACTAGGCGTCGGGTGCCGCTTCGCGCGGCACCGGCGACCCCATCATCCGTGTCGCCGGCTGCTTGAACTCCCCGGGGTCGTCTCCTTGGGCAGCTGGCGTAGGGAGGTTGCGGAAGGGGAAGAGGGCTGGCGACAAGGCCGTCAGGTCGGAGTACGAGGGCGTGGTGCCCTCGACAGCGTGCTGACGTCCTGCCGCCCCGTCTTCGAGCCCCGCTTCCAGCGCCGCCATCGCCGTCCAGCCTTCGGACGGCTCCCGGGATGTTCTCTTGGTGTCTTCTAGCACCCGTAGCTCGCCTAGGCGCTCCTTTTGCCCTTTTCGCCTCCTTGACCTGCCTCCTGAAGAGAGGGACAGGAAAGGGATTACGGGCATCTTATCTTTTTAATTTGTAAGCCTTCGGGCCTTAGTTGTATCTAAAACTTGTAATCCTCTCTTTCATGTTTTTCATCCTCTATGGACTGTACCTGAGTGGGATGTTTTTTAATGAAAAAGGGGATGCTTGCCGGGTTATTTGTCTCGCGAGTTGAACCCACCCCAAGGAGCAAATCCTTGGTGTCCCTCGGACAGACATTTCATCTCCCGGCAACAGGCCCTGCCGCCTTCCCACGTCGCTCGACCTTTCTCATGTCTTTGACGGAAGCGGGAACGAGGTGGGTGCGGTCTCCTCGTTTCATCCCTTTGCTGCCGCGACTACGACCAAACTTGGCCCCGGGAACGAGCCCCAGGGCCTAGAGTTGAGGGAGCACGGCAGTTTCCGGGAAGAAACGCGGTTTCGCATTCCCCAGTCCATAAGAGGATGCATGATGAGGGATGAAAGACTTATCTGATATTGTTGCCCCCGGCAACTCTGGTTTGCCATGGATGATTCTTGGCACTCGCAGCCCCCAGCGATTCTGGCTTGCCGGGGCCCAGGTGCCGTCCGTTTTCTTCTTCTCTTGTCGTTGCCAGTCATGTCATAAGAACACTTTATTAGAGGCGCGACAAGTTGTTTTTGTAATATAACTCTATCTTAGGCAAAGAATTGTTGTGTTACTTCCTTTACTCGACTCTTGGCTTTGTATGGTTCTGCCCTACGCTTTCTAGGGAAACTTGCCGGCGCAGGTACCCTTGCCGCGAGCGCCGAGTGCGAAACTTCAGCAGCCTACTGGCGGGGTCGCTACCGACAAGCAACCTTGTCGCAACTAGTTGCAGCTCACTTAAGTTGTTGAGCGGACTCAAAACAAAGTAAGGGCGCTAGCGGCTCACTTAAGTTGCTGAGCGGACTCGAAGCAAAGTAAGGGCGCTAGCAGCTCACTTAAGTTGTTGAGCCGACTCGAAACAAAGTAAAGGCGCAACTAGCTACGAGTTGGTTCCTCCGCGCACAGGTTTTCCATACAAAGCACGGTCATTCAAGGAAAATAACTCAAAAACTTAAAAAACTGATTGCTCAAGTTTTAGCAACTTAGCTTTTCTGTCGTCTGCTTCCCGGCAAGGAGAAACTTTCTTGAATGGCCTGGTCCACACCATTATCTTTTCCTTCCCCCCCGGTAAACTTTGTGGGCGAGGGAACCTTCCTTCTTTTGAGAAAGAAACAGAGAAATAAAGTAATGATATGGAGCCTTGGGCTCGTTATTGCTTACTGGGATTTGGTGCTGCACAAAGTGTCAGATAACATATGCAAAAAAGGATTATAGCATAAAAAACTGACAAGATGTGCGGGGCACATGAACTTTACTGGTGCACGGGGTCTGCGCCCGGCTTTGTACAAAGGATTACATGCAACAGCGGCAAGACTTGTACAAAAGGTGGTTGCCGGAAAAGCTTCCGGCAACCGCGCCTTACGGGTAAAACTTACGAAGATGTTCAATGTTCCAGGAGTTGCTCACCGGAATGCCATCTTCGGTCTCAAGGCGGACAGCGCCGGGCCTAGTGACTCGTTTCACCCGATAAGGGCCTTCCCACTTCGGCGTCAACTTGTTGGAATTCTTGGCGGACTGAACACACCGAAGAACAAGGTCGCCTTCCTCGAAGCTTCTGGCCTTAACTTTGCGGCTATGGTGGCGACGCAAAGCTTGCTGGTAGCGAGCGGCTCGCACAGCAGCCTGAAGACGGTCTTCCTCAAGGAGCAGCGCGTTATCTTGTCGCAGCTGCTCTTGCTCGAGCTCATCATAAGCGAGCACTCGAGGTGACCTGTAAACGAGTTCCATGGGGAGAACTACCTCCGCTCCGTAGACTAGAGCAAAGGGTGCCTGGCCAGTGGCTCGATTTGGCGTCGTCCTGATCGACCAAAGAACCACCGGCAGCTCCTCGATCCAGTTTCTTCCGCACTTGTGCAGCTTGTCGAAAGTTCTGGTCTTGAGGCCTCGCAGCACTTCAGCGTTTGCCCTCTCCGCTTGACTGTTGCTTCTCGGGTGAGCAACAGAAGCGAAGCAGACCTTGGCGCCAAGATCTTGGACATACTACATGAAGGTGCGGCTCGTAAATTGCATGCCGTTGTTGGTGATGATCCTGTTAGGAACCCCGAAACGGCAAACAATCGACCTGAAGAACTTGACTGCTGACTGTGCTATCACCTTCCTCACTGGTTCCACTTCCGACCACTTTGTGAACTTGTCGATTGCAACGTACAAGAACTCAAAGCCCCCGACGGCTCAGGGGAAGGGGCCGAGGATGTCGAGCCCCCGGACCGAAAATGGCCAGGATAAAGGGATCGTCTGGAGAGCTTGAGCTGGCTGGTGTATCTGCTTGGAATGGAACTGGCACGCTTCACACTTGGTTACTTGTGCAGTTGCATCCTGGAGGGCTGTCGGCCAGAAGAAGCCTTGTTGGAATGCTTTGCCGACAAGTGCTCTTGCGCCAATGTGGTGACCACATATGCCTCCATGTATCTCTGCCAACAGCTGTTGTCCATCTTCCCGGCGAATACACTTCAATTTCACACCGTTGAGTCTTATTCTGTACAGTGTGTTGTCGACAAACTTGTACATACTTGACTGTCGGGCTACTCTTTCCGCTTCTTCTTGCTCTTCGGGAAGCTCTCCTGTTTGAAGGAAACGGACAATCTGCTGCGCCCATGCTGGAGCTTGTGGCTCGACAACAAGGACTAAAGGCGTATCTGTTGCTGCGGGAACATCCGCTTCTACGGCAAGAACCTGCGGTTCGGCCGGAGCGTGATATTCCCTGGCAAGCTTGCCGGAGCAAAACTTGTCGGGAGCGTTTGCTTCAACGGAACAAACCAAGAGGTTCACCGGAGCAGACTGCTCCTCAGCACTCTTGGCGTCGATCTTGGGGACCTTCTTGGCGGCGGCTTCGGGAAGCTCTACCGGAAAGTAGTCACCAGAAACCAACTTCCTCTTCTTATTCTGTCCAGTTGATGGTGTCACGGATGGTTGAGTCAGCTTGAGCACAAAGATCCCTGGTTCCACAGGTAACTTTAGTGCAGCGCACTTTGACAGGCCATCAGCAATGTCGTTCTGAGCTCGTGGAACATGTTCCATTTGCAGGCCGTCAAAGTGTTCTTCTAGCTTTCTCACTTCATCAACATAAGCTTCCATCAATGGACTCTGGTAGTTCTTGTTCACTTGGCGGACGACAAGCTACGAGTCACCCCTTACAATGAGTTTCTTGATCCCAAGGTCGGCTGCGATTCTGAGGCCGGCAAGCAAACCCTCATACTCTGCAGTATTGTTCGTTGCTTGCTCCTTGGGAAAGTGCATCTGGACTACGTACTTGAGGTGCTCTCCGGTGGGTGCGATAAGCAGCACGCCAGCACTGGCGCCTTGCAGCGAGAAGGCACCATCAAAGTACATCAGCCACTCTTTGCCTGTCTCCTTGACGGGGATGCTCGTCTCTGGAATTTCTTCGTCTGGGGTTGGCGTCCACTCTGCTAAGAACTTTGCCAATGCCCTGCTTTGGATCGTTGCAGTGCTCTCAAACTTGAGGCCAAAGCTTGACAGTTCCAATGCCCACTCGACAATCCTGCCTGTTGCTTCTGGATTCTGCAGTATCCTCTTCAGCGGAAAGCGAGTGACAACTATGATCTCGTGTGCCTGGAAGTAATGGCGCAGCTTTCTCGAGGCCATGAGGAGGCCGAAAAGCAATTTTTGCACACCAGAGTACCTCGACCTAGCCCCCTGGAGAAGGGAGCTGACAAAGTAAACTGGGCGCTGCACCATCTTCTTCTGCACCTCCTTGCACGTCTGCGCAGATTCAACTTTGTCGGGGCCAGAGCTTGTCGGAGAAGCCCCCTGCTTGTCGCTGGATTCACTTGTCGCGGTCGCTGGCTCATCATCCGCCTCCCTCTCTGTTACTAACGCAGCACTAACCACTTGATTGGTTGCTGCCAGATATAGCAGCAACTTCTCTTGTGGCTTAGGTGCGACAAGTATTGGAGTGGAGGACAGGTACCTCTTCAAGTCCTGCAGCGCGGCCTCCGCTTCCGGAGTCCATTTCATTGGACCTGCCTTTTTCAATATTTTGAAGAATGGCAGGGCGCGCTCAGCAGACTTAGAGATAAACCTGCTGAGAGCAGCCACGCAACCGGCAAGCCTTCGCACATCCTTGACGCGCTTCGGTGCTTCAATCTGCTCGATGGCCTTGATCTTGTCGGGGTTGGCTTCAATTCCCTGCTGAGACACAAAGAACCCGAGAAGCTTGCCGGAAGGGACTCCAAACACGCACTTCTCGGGGTTGAGCTTGAGGTTAATCTTGCGCAGATTTGCAAAAGTTTCTTCTAAATCTTGGATCAGGGTAGCCTTGTCCTTGCTCTTGACCACTATATCATCCATGTAGGCTTCCACATTTCTGTGTATCTGTGGCTCAAAAGCGACATGGACTACTCTTGCAAATGTTGAACCAGCATTCTTCAACCCAAATGGCATCCGTACAAAACAGTATGTGCCGCAAGGGGTGATAAATGCGGTTTTTTCCTCATCCTCTTCTTCCATGAAGATTTGATGGTATCCTGAATATGCATCAAGAAATGAAAGCAAATCACATCCAGCTGTGGAGTCAACAATCTGGTCAATGCGCGGCAAGGGAAATGGATCTTTGGGACAAGCTTTATTGACATCAGTGAAGTCAATACAAAGGCTCCATTTTCCGTTAGCCTTGCGCACGACTACAAGATTGGCCAACCACGTGGGATGAAGCACTCCTCTGACAAGGCCTGCTGCTTCCAACTTCTTGATTTCTTGTGCAATGAACTCTTGGCGCTCCACTGCTTGCTTCCTGACTCTCTGCTTGACGGGCCGCGCATGAGGACAGACGACAAGGTGGTGCTCGATTACCTTCCTGGGAACACCGGGGATATCAGACGGTTGCCATGCAAACACGTCGACATTCGCCCGCAGGAAAGCAACGAGCGCGCTTTCCTATTTGGGGTCAAGCGTGGCACTGATGGTGAAGGTACCACCAGTGCCGTCCTCCTTGGCGGACACCTTATTAGTCTCAGGTGGAGCTGCCATCGTCTGCTTGCACTTGCTGGTGGAGCTCGATGGTGCGTCCTCGACGGTAGCGCAGCACTCCGAAGAGGTGCGCTTGCCGGAGTGGGCATCAGAGCTCTTGCCGGACTTTGTCTTCTTCTTCCCCCCGGGAGCTTCAGCGGCAAGTATGTTGTGATCAGCTGCGGCTGCTGCTTCCCGGTAGATCTTGTCGGCGCAGATAAGGGCATCTTTCTTGTCGCCGGGGACAGAGATGACACTTATCGGGCCTGGCATCTTGAGCATGTTGTATGCATAGTGAGAGGCTGCCATAAACTTGGCGAGCGCTGGACGGCCAAGGATCCCATTGTAGGGCAATGGGAAATCGGCAACGTCAAATGTGACCCTCTCAGTTCTGAAATTCAGCTCGCTGCCAAATGTGACCGGCAGCGTGATCTTTCCCTTCAGCTTGCTTCTTCCCGTGCTGATTCCTTGGAATGTGCCGGTCTCCTCGAGCTCGCTGTCAGGGATCTGGAGTTTCTGAAGGACCGTGGAGAAGATCAGATTCAAGCCGGCCCCACCGTCAACTAGCATCTTCGTGACCTTGAGGTTGCGGATAGTTGGTGAGACCAACATCGGCAAGCACCCGACCGCAGTTACGCGATCAGGGTGATCCGCAATGTCGAAGATGATAGGCGTGCTGGACCATTTCAGAGGCTTGCGTGACTCTATGGATGGCTCTGCTGCATTCACTTCCCGCATCCACTGCTTGAGTTGGTGGTGCGAAGTATATAGAGAAGCACCACCGTCAACGCACAGGACCTCTGTGGCTTTCTGAAATTCCTGCTCATCGGCCTCGTCATCATCCATGTCTTCATGATCGTCGTCATCTTCATCCTTGTCACGGCCGCGGGGAGGCCTATCTCCGTGCGGCTGCTTGATCTTGCCGCGGCGTCCCCCTCGGCCGGGACGTTTCTTGCCGGATCCACCAGTTCCTTCCTGGGCCTTCTCCTTGTCGCACCGCTCGTACTCAGCTTTCTGTTGCTCAACAAGCTGTTCGACTTTCTTGCAATTCTGGAGATCGTGGCCCTTGGTGCGGTGAATCTTACAATACTGCTTGCCGGAGCTGACCTGCTTGTCGGCGACTGCCACAGGCTGGGCCTCCTTGTCGGAGCCACCAGCTTTAGCTTCCTTGGCGCCACCTCCGTTGTCGGACTGCTCGACAGCTAGCACTTCCTTGCCCTTCCTCCTTCTGTTGTTCCGCCGCCGGCCTTTCTTTGCCGGGGCGGCATCCTCACTGTCAGATCCTCCTGCTCCTACATCCTCTCCGGGGAGCCTCCTCCCCTCTTCAGCGCGTGCACACTTGTCGGCCAGGGCGTAAAGCTCGCTGACGTCTCTGATCTTACACATCGCCATCTCCTCCCTCATCCTTCGGTTTCGCACGTTCTGATGGAACACGCTGATGATCGCGGCGGGGTGGACGTCTGGGATGTTGTGCTGTACACGGCTGAATCTCTGAATGTACTTGCGCAGTGGCTCTCCTTCCTTCTGGGCGAGCAGATGAAGATCGCTTTCTTGGCCATGTGGCTTGTGGCCGCCTGTAAAGGCGCCGACAAACTGATGGCACAGATCAGCCCAGGAGGATATGGAGTTGTCCGGCAAGTGCATGAGCCAGGATCTGACATTGGGCTTGAGTACCAGCGGGAAGTAGTTGGCAAGGATCTTGTCGTCATGTCCCCCGGCAGCCTGCACTGCGATGGTGTAGATGCTGAGAAACTCCGACGGATGCGTCTTGCCGTCGTACTTCTCTGGTACGTCTGGTTTGAAATTCTTTGTGCTGGGCCACTGGACTTGCCGCAGCTCATGGGTTAATGCAGGACAACCTACCGCGTACGACAGATCGCCTGGTTCCCCTGGCGCATGCATGTCAACAGAGGGCCCAGCGCGCTTGTCGGATTGACATCGCGCTTCTCTTCGACGCTCGATGCGGGTTCGAGCGTCTTCTTGTTGTCGTTCATGGAGAACTTGGCGCTGGTCGCGACGAGCTCGTGGGTCCGACGACGCGGTGGAGCCGCTGTTGGGGTGGACCCGGCGAGTCGGCGACTTTGGCCTTCGTATTGGAGAGTGCATGGAAGTCGCACCTCCCCCGGTCTTGTTGCCATCGGCTCGTGTCCGGCTGTCCTGCCGCGGCAGCGAGGTGCTTGGTTGCCGCGCAGTGTCGCCGTTGGTGAAACCGATGAGGCTCTGGATAGTGGCCCTCCATTCGTCGGTCTTGTCCGCCGTCGGAGGGTAATCCAGGAGTAGCTGGGCCCGCGCCAAGGCTTCCGCTGGCGTGGTGGGCGACAGAGGTGAACGGTGCAAGGAGCGGGACATGCTCGAACTCCTAACCAAGTTAGAAGGAGCAGTGTCCCGTCCAGGCGACCGCACCTCGCTGGGGCCAGCATGCTGGCGTGCATGCTGGTCTTGAACGCCACGCGAACCACCAGCTTGATCTTGGGCCAGCGGACGTATGGTGCTGCGAACGCTATGACGCTGCTGGTCCCGCCGTTCCTGAGATGGGCGCGGTGGGCGTATGGACGCCAAGGTCTGCGCGGCCTTGTCCTTGGACTTGGCAGCGCTGTGGGCACCCTCGTCGATGTCCATTCTTCCGCCGGCGTCCACTCCACCATCCACCTGCTCCGGAGGTGGTGGAAGCGACGCAGACGGGGCTGTTTCCCCCGAAGCCTTCTTCTTCGGTGGCATGTCGGTGAAGACGATGAAGATTTAGCTCGCGTGCACGCCGGATCGGGTTTGCACGATCTCGACGCCCCCTACCTGGCGCGCCAGAGATGTCGGGGAGGCTGATTCCACCAACACCTATGGGGACAGGGCCCCTTTCGGTTCAGTGGGGGGTGGAGGTCGCACAAAGAGCGGATCGAGGCAGTACACGCGAGCGGTTTTTACCCAGCTTCGGGCCGCGCGGATGCATAAAACCCTACTGCTGCTTGTTTGTGTGTATTGAATTCTTGCTCAGGAGCGATGGACGCTGCCAGGCTGAGCATGAGAGTGTTCCTGGTGTTTCCAATGAGCCGAACTGGCCGAACCCCTTCTATGTTGCGCCTGGGCCTCCTTTTATACTTTCAAGGGGTCACCGACAGGTGGCAACGTAGACTAGAAGGGTAAAAATGGAAAAGGATGCGGTAGGTGCAGCTACCGCTACTGTGGATACAGTGCACCCTACCTAACTCTGACGGCAGGGGACAAGGGCATTAAATGCCTGTCTGAGTTGCCTAAACAGTGCAAAAAGTGACCGTTAGGAGCGCCACCGTTTGCCACGATGGCCTTCTCTTCATCTCCGCTTGCCACCGCGCACCCCTAGCTGCACGGCCTCCTGCCACGTGTGCTTGGGAGAGTCCTAGAGCGACACGTTAGCAGGTGTGCTGGAGCGCGGGCACGAAGTGGGGGTTTCTCGCGGCAAGCTCCTTGCCGCGGTCGTCGTCTTGTCGTGTTTGGGAGCTTGTCGCTCACCGGGCCTTGCCGGGACGCAAGGCGCGTCGCGGCAAGCTTTCTTGGTATGCCTTGAGTGGCCTTCCCGGCAAGCTCCTCTTGCTGGGGTCTTGTCTCTTCCCGGCAAGCTCCTCTTGCCGGGGCCTGGGTTGGCCTTCCCGGCAAGCTCCTCTTGCCGGGGCCTTGGTTTGAGTACTTTGTTCTTGAATGGTCTTTAAGGGAACCACGGAGGGTCTTGGCGGTCACCCGGCAAGCCTTGCCGCGGGGCGCTGCAACCGCCCGTGCATGAGTTCGGGATACTAGGGTACCCCTACTCTAGTACACCGACACCTGGCCAGACTTCCAAGCTGCTTTCCGTGCTCGCTTCATTCCTCAGGGAGTCATGGACCGTAAGAAGCGTGAGTTCCACAATATCACCCAGGGCAACAAAACTATGGAGCTTATCAGCGGGAGTTTCTGGACTTGTCCCGCTATGCTGAAGAAGACATTGCAACTGATGCACGTAGACAGGAGAAGTTCCGTGATGGCCTTCAAACTGATATCAAGCTCGCACTTCTAGTGCACGACTTTGTCGATTTCGCCACCTTGGTAAACAAGGCCATCAATGTCGAAACTGGTCTACAGGAACACCAGAGCTCTCACAGGCGCAACCGTGACATGGGCTCATCTTCGGGCCCGTCCTCGCATAAGTGTAGGATATGGATTCCCAACAGCATGTATCAACCAACTGGACCTGCTCCAAGCCAGTCCTATGTTGCACCGCGTCTGCCTCCCCCACCAACTAGGTAGCCAAAACTTCCAGCTCCACCACCCCGAGCTCATGTTCCCACTACCAATAATAGTCTGTGCTACAAGTGTGGCCAACTAGGTCACCTCGCCAGGAACTGCTTTCAAAACCAGAATCAACTGGCCCTTCCCACAGCTGGTCCTGGAAACAACCAGCCTCGCAACAACAATGCCAGGTCTTATGGTCGTGTTCATGCCAACCACGTTGATCTTAATGAAGCTCAAGACCAGCCTGCTACAGTGATGGGTACACTCCTCGTAAATTCAGTACCTGCATCAGTTTATTCGATTCAGGAGCATCGCATTCATTCATGTCAGAAGATTTTGCATACAAGCACGACGTTAAATGTGAGGAGATGAACACTCCGGTAGTGGTAAAAACCCCTGTGGGACAATGTCAAACCTCACTGGTTAGCATCGACATCCCCGTGGAAATCGAAGGGCTGGAATTCTATGCCTCTCCCATTATCCTGAAGTCATCTAACATTGACCTCATTCTGGGGATGGATTGGTTGAAAGCGCATACTGCTTCTATAGTTTGCGCCACTAAGGTCGTCCATCGGCTACATCCTTCCGACAAAATAGTAACTTACCGGGCTCATCTAGTTCAGAATGCCGAGGCACGACTTTATGCCTTGAATGCATTGAACACTGCACCACTCGAGGGAATTGAAAACATTCCCGTCGTTCGTGAATTCCAGGACGTCTTTCCGGAAGAACTTCCAGGGATTCCCCCTGCTAGAGCTGTCGAATTCATCATTGACTTGAAACCAGGCACCACTCCTATAGCCAAACGACCCTACAAGATGTCGCCGCATGAACTCATTGAGCTTAAGGAGGAAATCAACAAATCTCTTGTCAAAGGTTTCATTCGCCCTAGTTGCTCTCCTTGGGAGCACCTTCTCTCTTTGTTAAGAAGAAGGATGGGACGAACCGATTAGTCCAAGACTACCATCCTATAAACCAAGCTACCATTCAAAATAAATATCCTCTTCCTCGGATCAATGATCTTTATGACCAACTGGCTGGTTCATCAGTGTTCTCCAAACTTGACTTGAGGTTGGGTTACCACCAGATCCGTGTTCGTGAAGAGGATATCCCAAAGACCGCCTTCATGACTCGGTATGGGTCATACGAGTACACCGTCATGTCATCGGCTTAACGAATGCTCCCGCCACCTTCCCTCGTCTGATGAACTATATATTCATGGATTACCTCGACAAGTTTGTCGTGGTTTATCTGGATGATATCCTTGTATTTTCTAAGAACAAAGAAGAACATGCTGGACATCTTTGTCTTGTGTTGGAAAAGCTTCGAGAGCACCAAATCTATGCTAAGTATTCCAAGTGTGAATTCTGGCTCCCCGAAGTAACCTATCTTGGGCATGTCATCTCCAAGGATGGTATTGCCGTCAACCCTGAACTAGTTCAGGCTATTCTCGGTTGGACTCCTCTGAAGAATGTCAAGCAAGTCCGAAGTTTTCTCTGTCTCGCCGGCTATTGCCATCGATTCCTCGAGAACTTCTCCAAGATTGCCAGGCCTCTGACTAATCTGTTGCATAAGGGTGTCTAGTTCAAATGGACAGACAAGTGTCAGGAAAGTTTCCAGGCGCTCAAAGACAAGTCGACTTCTGCCCCAGTGCTTGCTCCACCTGATACTAAGGAGGACTTCGTCATTTACTTCGACGCTTCCCGTGGAGGATTAGGCTGTGTCCTAATGCAAGAGCGTAGAGTGATTGCTTATGCCTCTCGTCAATTGCGCCCTCATGAAGAAAACTACCCAGTTCAAGACCTCGAGCTTGCTGCTGTCATTCATGCACTGAAGCAGTGGCGACATTACCTTCTCGGTAATTGTTGTGAGATCATCACCGAACACCAAAGTCTGAAGTATCTGTTTACTCAGCCAGATCTGAACCTCCGTCAGCAGAGATGGATGGAGACTATTGTAGACTTTGACGTGGGTATATCCTATACCCCCGACAAGGCTAATGTAATGGATGATGCCTTGAGCCGCAAGTCTTACTGCAACCACCTCCAGGTTCACAAAGTTCAGCCCTCGCTTGTCGAAGAATTTAGAAAGCTGAACCTTCATATTGTTCCTCCTGGAGCACTCGCTCCCCCTCCCCCAGAGTTTCAGAAGATGAATCTTCATGTTGTTACTAAGGGTTCTCTAAATACCCTGGCTGTTGTACCAGATCTCGTAGATGGTATAAAGACTATTCAAGGTTATGACTCAGAAGTCCATAAGATTAAACGCCATCTAGCAGAAGGAAAGCCCTCATTTTTCACTATCGCCGATGATGGCGCCTTTTACTTCAAAGGCTGCCTACTGGTACCAAGTTCGAGGAAAAACCTGTATCAGACTAAAAAGGTTATGAAAGAAGCTCATGATACGCCTTTGTCTATTCATCCCAGTAGTACAAAGATGTACCAGGACATCCGTCAGAGATTCTGGTGGTGTAATATGAAGCAGTACATTGCTCGTTATGTTGCTGAGTGTGACGTTTGCCATCGTATCAAAGCTGAACATCAAAGGCCTGCTGGAACTCTGCAACCTATCTCTATTCCTGAATGGAAATGGGACCATGTTGAAATGGATTTCGTCACTGGGTTTCCCAAATCGCAGAAAGGTAATGATGCTATTCTTGTCGTCATTGACCGACTTTCTAAAGTTGCAATTTTCTGGCAGTTAGAGAAACAATCACTGCTAGTCAGCTTGCGACTCTCTACATGTCCAGAATTGTTTCACTTCATGGTATTCCACTGGTTATCAGTTCAGACCGTGGTAGCTTGTTTACTTCAAGATTTTGGGCAAGTTTCCAAGAAGCTATGGGAACTCATCTATCATTCAGTACTGCGTTTCATCCTCAGTCACAAGGTCAAGTTGAACGTGTCAACCAAGTTCTCGAAGACATGCTTCGAGCTTGTGTAATTTCCTTCGGCAAGAAATGGGACAAATCTCTTCCATATGCCGAGTTCTCTTATAATAATAGCTATCAAGCTAGTCTGAAGATGTCCCCCTTCGAAGTGCTATATGGACGAAAGTGTCGGACCCCTCTGAATTGGTCAGAAACTGGGCAACGTCCACTCTTCGGTCCGGATATTATCCAACATGCCGAAGAACAAGTTCGCATTATTCGCGAGAATCTCAAGACTTCTCAGTCACGTCAGAAAAGTCAGTATGACCGTCATCACCAAGACATGGTCTATCAACCTGGCAAAAAGGCTTATCTTCGAGTTACACCAATGAAGGGTGTTCACCGCTTCGGGATCAAGGGTAAGCTAGCTCCTCGCTATATCGGTCCCTTCACTATTCTCGAAAGGTGTGGAAAAGTGGCATATCAACTGGAGCTTCCGCCGAACCTTTCCTAGGTTCACGATGTGTTCCATGTGTCACAACTCCGACGCTGCTTCAAGGACCCAATCCGAGTAGTGGATCATGATTGCAACAGGACCTCTCCTACAAAGAGCATCCGGTCCGCATTCTCGACCAAGCTGGACGCCGCACACGTCAGAAAGCGATCAAATTCCTCAAGGTCCAGTGGTCGCATCACTCTGAAGATGGATACCCCGCACTGTTTCCTTCTACCTCCTAAAATCTTGGGACTATATTTCTTGTAGTGGAGGAGTTTTGTAACGCCCGGGTAATCAAGCTACAGTAATTCCACCCTAATGGTGCCACGTCACCACGGTTACTGTTGCTAATCGACCGTTAGTTCAAAACCGATTCAATTTCAAATTTAAAATAAAGTTAAATAATAAAAGTTTTCAAAAATTAAAACAAAAATGTTCGGAGCGTGCCAAAAATGGCATAGGTAATTATAGTAAATAAAACACAAATTATAAAATACTTAAATGCCCTAAGTTGAATTAAAACAGTACAAGCAAATAGATAAAAGAAAAACGTTAAAAACAGAAAACAAAAGACAAAACAAAAAATATAAAAGAAAACACCCCTGGGCCGTGGCCCAACTGGGCCAACCCACCGGGCCGCCAGGCCAGCCCACCCTGCCGCCATAACCTTCCCCACTCCCCCCACTAGCCACCGACACCCCCCACTCCTCTCCCACAAAATATATCCTTCCCCCCTCTCCCCCGATTGGATCGGGATCAAGAGGAGGAGGCCACCGACGCCATCGCCCGTCGCCGCCAGGAGCCCACACCGCCTCGCCGGACTTCCCCACCGGTCTGCCTCCTCCCCTATGCACGTCGTCGCCGTCGTCCTCCCCAAGCACCGCTGCCACGTCCCTACTCCTCGTAGTGAGCCCGACTCCCCTCTCCTCTCCGCGCTCGTCCCACGCTCGCAAGCGCGCCGTCCTCGTGCCATCCGCACCTCCCACGCTCGCCACGCTCGGTGCGTCTCGCGCGCACACGCACACGCGTTCTCGAGCCCCGCCTCGCTGCGCCTCGCCCTTGTCCCTTCCGTACGCGGCCGCCGTCGCCCCGTCCCCTGCTCACCGGCCGCGACCTATAGCGCGCTGCCCCCGCTCCGCTACTGCAGCCTCGCCGGCTCGTGCGCCCCGCCCCTCGCTGTCGTCATGCCCCGGTTGCTCCTAGCCGCTCCGGGCGTGTCGCGTGTGCCCGCCCCGGCGCCCCTGAACGCGCCCATGATCGTGCCCCCCACTACCCGTATCCCTCTCTCATTCCGCACACCGCGACCTCATCCTGTCCGCGATCCCGCTACAGCTACCTCCCTCCTGCGTCGGCGCGCTGTTCCTGCACCG
>NC_057803.1:433488994-433510063 GCF_018294505.1 Triticum aestivum
GGGTGACGCCGCGCCCATCGGGCGCCCACGCCCGAACCGCTAGCCCCCCAGGGGCCTATGACAGGAGGGTCCCGCCTCCAAAACGGTTTAAAAAAAGGAATTAAAAATATATATATAAATAATTAATAATAAAATAAATAAATAATTAATTCTGATTAAATTAACTAATTAAGATTAATTAACCTAATGACTAATAACGTAATTAACTACTGTTAATTAACTAAATAGAGTATGACAGGTGGGACCCACCTGTCAGATTGGTCTGGTCAACCTTGTTGAATGCTGACGTCAGCATGACATCATGCTGATGTCATAAATCCAATTTTGAATGAATTTAAATAATTAATTAAATTCCAATAAATGATTTAAATCTTTAGAAAATCATATCTTTTAATCTGTAACTCGGATGGAAAAACTTTGTACATGAAAGTTGCTCAGAACGACGAGACGAATCCAGATGCGCAACCCGTTCGTCCGCCATGTATCCCTAGCATAGCGAACACGCAATTTTCCCACTCTGATTCATCTGCCCAAAAACGCGAAACACCGGGGATAATTTCCCGGATGTTCCCCCCTTCACCGGTACCACCTCATACCGCGTTAGGGCACACCTAGCATCACGCTTTGTCATGTCATGCATCATCATGCATCTGTTTGCTCAATATTTATTGTTTCTTCCCCCCTCTTCTCTCACTAGACACCAAGACCAACACTACTGCTACCCAGTACGACTACGGTGTTGATGACTCTCTCTCTTGCCAGAGCAACCAGGCAAGCCCCCCCCCTTGATCACCATATATCGCCTATTGTTCTCTCTACTGCTTGCATTAGAGTAGTGTAGCATGTTACTGCTTTCCATTAATCCTATTCTGATGCATAGCCTGTCATTGTTGCTACATCGGTTTATACCTTACCTGCAATCCTAAATGCTTAGTATAGGATGCTAGTTTATCATCAGTGGCCCTACATTCTTGTCTGTCTGCCATGCTATACTATCGGGCCATGATTACGTCGGGTGTTGATCACGGGTATATACAATACATATTGTATGAATTATGTTGTGACTAAAGTCGGGTCGGCTCGTTGAGTACCCGCGGTTGATTCACGAATTGGGAGCTGGAAGGACATACTTTCCCGACGGCCTTCTATGTGGATCTTTGTGGCGGAGCAACAGGGCAGGTTGAGACCACCCAGATGAGAGGTTGGCCTGGCCCTGGTCGGTGTTCGCGGTGACTATAGGATAACACGCTTAACGAGATCTTGGTATTTGATCTGAGTATGGCTACTGGCCTATACGCACTAACCATCTACGCGAGAATAGTTATGGGCACTCGACGTCGTGGTATCAGCCGAAGCCTTCGTGACGTCAGCGACTGAGCGGCGCGCGCCGGGTTGGACCGTGTAACGCAACTTCCTTTGTAATGGAGGTTGCTAGGTCTGCTCACCGGTCGCGTACGGAACGTGCAGGTGTGCAATGGGCGATGGGCCCAGACCCCTGCGTGCATAGGATTTAGACCGGCGTGCTGACCTCTCTGTTGTGCCTAGGTAGGGCTGCGATGTGTTGATCTTCTGAGGCCAGGCATGACCCAAAAAAGTGTGTCCGGACAAAGGGGATCGAGCGTGTTGGGAAATGTGGTGCACCCCTGCAGGGAAGTTAATCTATTCGAATAGCCGTGATCTTCGGTAACAGAACGACTTGGAGTTGTACCTTGACCTTATGACAACTAGAACTGGATAATTAATAAAACACACCCTTCCAAGTGCCAGATACAACCGGTGATCGCTCTCTCATAGGGCAACGAGGGGAGGGTCATTGGTTAGGATTATGCTATGCGATGCTCCTTGGTGAACTTACCATCTACTCTCTTCTTCTGCTGCAAGATGGAGGTTACCAGAAGCGTAGTCTTCGATAGAACTAGCTATCCCCCTCTTATTCCGGCATTCTGCAGTTCAGTCCACATATGATACCCCTTTTCCGTTTGATACCAATGCATACATATGTAGTGTAGCTCCTTGCTTGCGAGTACTTTGGATGAGTACTCACGGTTGCTTTGCTCCCTCTTTTCCCCCTTTCTATACCCGATTGCTGCGACCATACGATGGAGTCCAGGACCCAGACGCCACTGTCGATGATGACTACTACTACTCGGGAGGTGCCTACTACTACGTGCAGCCCGCTGACGATGACCAGGAGTAGTTTGGGAGGATCCCAGGCAGGAGGCCGGCGCCTCTTTTGATCTGTATCCCAGTTTATGTTCGCCTTCTAAAGGCAAACTTGTTTAACTTATGTCTGTACTCAGGTATTGTTGTTTCCACTGACTCGTCTATGATCGAGCTCTTGTATTCGAGCCCTCGAGGCCCCTGGCTTGTAATATGATGCTTGTATGACTTACTTTATTTGTAGAGTTGTGTTGTGATATCTTCCCGTGAGTCCCTGATATTGATCGTACACGTTTGCGTGTATGATTAGTGTATGGTCAAATCGGGGGCGTCACACTCATCCCGACTTGTGGGGGAATCATAGTCTCCATCATCCTTTCCTCACATGGGACAATGCTCTAATAATGAAGATCATCACACTTTTATTTACTTGCAACTCAAAAATTACAACTTGATACTTAGAACAAAATATGACTCTATGTGAATGCCTCCGGCGGTGTACCGGGATGTGCAATGAATCAAGAGCGACATGTATAAAAATGATGAACGGTGGCAGTGATGGAGTGTGTCATCATAAACGGAAGGGTGGAAAATTGCATGGCAATATATCTCAATATGGCTATGGAAAAGCCATAATAGGTAGGTATGGTGGCTGTTTTGAGGAAGGATATGTGGTGGGTTTATGGTACTGGCGAATGTTGTGCGGTACTAGAGAGGCCAGAAATGGTGAAAAGGTGAGAGTGCGTATAATCCATGGACTCAACATTAGTCATAAAGAACTCACATACTTATTGCAAAAATCTATTAGTCATCGAAACAAAGTACTATGCGCATGCTCCTAGGGGGATAGATTGGTAGGAAAAGACCATCGCTCGTCCCCGACCGCCACTCATAAGGAAGACAATCAATAAATAAATCATGCTCGGGTTTGATCACATAACGGTTCACCATACGTGCATGCTACGGGACTCACAAACTTTAACACAACTATTTCTGAAATTCACAACTACTCACTAGCATGACTCTAATATCACCATTTTCATATCTCAAAACAATCATAAGGAATCAAACTTCTAATAGTATTCAATGCACCTGATATGAAATTTTTATTATATCCCTCTTGGATGCCTATCATATTAGGACTAATTTTATAACCAAAGAAAATTACCATGCTGTTCTGAAGACTCTCAAAATAATATAAGTGAAGTACGAGAGTTCATTAATTTCTATAAAATAAAACCACTGTCGTGCTCTAAAAAGATATAAGTGAAGCACTAGAGCAATTTTGCCTAGCTCAAAAGATATAAGTGAAGCACACAGAGCATTCTAATAAATCAAAAGGTGTGTGCAGAAAGGATGATTGTGTCAAACTAAAAATAAAAGACTCAAACCATACAAGACGCTCCAAGCAAAACACATATCATGTGGTGAACAAAAATATAGCCTCAAGTAAAGTTACCGATAGACGAAGACGAAAGACGGGGTGCCTTCCCGGGGCATCCCCAAGCTTAGGCTCTTTGGCCTCATTGAATATTAACTTGGGGTGTCTTGGGTATCCACAAGCTTAGGCTCTTGCCACTCCTTATTCCATAGTCCATCAAATCCTTACCCAAAACTTCAAAACTTCACAACACAAAACTTCAACAGAAAATCTCGTAAGCTCCGCTAGTATAAGAAAATAAATCACCACTTTTGGTACTGTTGTGAACTCATTCTTTATTTATATTGGTGTAATATATACTGTATTCCAACTTTCCCATGGTTCATACCCCCCGATACTAGCCATAGATTCTTCAAAATAGGCAAACAACACGCGAAAAACAGAATCTGTCAAAAACAGAACAGTCTGTAGCAATCTGGATATTTAGAATACTTCTGTAGCTCCAAAAATCCTGATAAATTAGGATGTCCTAGACAATTTGTTTATTAATCCTCTTAAAAAAGAATCAGTATTTTATCTCGCTTCTGTTAAAAATGGAAACTAATCTCCTGGGCGCAAAAGTTTCTGTTTTTCAGCAGGATCAAATCAACTATCAGTGTAAGCTATCTCAAAGGTCTTACTTGGCACAAACACTAATTAAAACATAAAACCACATCTAACCAGAGGCTAGATGAAATGTTTATTGCAAAATAGAACCTAAAGAGCAAAAACAAAAACAAAATTGGTTTTCCTCCCAACAAGCGCTATTGTTTAACGCCCCGAGCTAGGCATAAAAACACGAATAGATCTAGGTATTGTCATCTTTGGCATGCAATCCATAAGTGGCTCTCATAATATACTCATAAGGCAATTTAATTTTATTTCTTGGAAAGTGTTCCATGCCTTTCCTTAACGGAAATTGAAATCTAATGTTTCCTTCTTACATATCAATAATTGCACCATGTTAGGAACATAGCATGCAATTTCAAAAAAATTCCTACGATCACGCAAGATCTATCTAGGAGATGCATAGCAACGAGAGGGGGAGAGTGTGTCCATGTACCCTCGTAGACTGGAAGCGGAAGCATTAGGTTAACGCGGTTGATGTAGTCGAACGTCTTCACGATCCAACCAATCTAGTACTGAACGTACGTCACCTCCGAGTTCAGCACACGTTCAGCTCGATGACGTCCCTCGAACTCTTGATCTAGCAGAGGGTCGAGGGAGAGTTCTGTCAGCACGACGGCATGGTGACAGTGATGTGATCCGCGCAGGGCTTCGCCTAAGCACTACGACACTATGACTGGAGGAGTAAACTATGGAGCGGGGCACCGCACATGGCTAAGAGAACAATTGATGTGCTATGGGGTGCCCCCCTTCCCCCGTATATAAAGGAGGGGAGGAGGAGGCGGCCGGCCAGGAGCGGCGTGCCATGGGGGAGTCCTACTAGGACCCCACTCCTAGTAGGATTCGCTCCGCCTTTTCCTTTCTTCACTGGAGGGGAAAAGGGGGGAGGAGGAGAGGAGAGGGAAAGGGGGCTTCACCCCCTCCCCTAGTCCAATTCGGACTACCATGGGGGGTGTGGCCACCCCTTGCGGCCCTCCTCTCCCTCCACTAAGGCCCATCTAGGCCCAATACTTCCCCAGGGGGTTCCGGTAACCCCTCGGTACTCCGGTAAAATACCTGAACCACTCAAAACCATTCCGATGTCCAAATACTACCTTCCAATATAAGAATCGTTACCTCTCGACCATTTCGAGACTCCTTGTCATGTTCGTGATCTCATCTGGGACTCCGAACAAACTTCGATCACCAAAAACACATAACTCATAATACAAATCATCATTGAATGTTAAGTGTGCGGACCCTACGGGTTCGAGAGCTATGTAGACATGACCGAGACATATCTCCTATCAATAACCAATAGCAGAACCTGGATGCTCATATTGGTTCCTACATATTCTACGAAGATCTTTATCGGTCAAACCGCAATAACAAAATACATTATTCCCTTTGTCATCCGTATGTTACTTGCCCGAGATTCGATCGTCGGTATCATCATACCTAGTTCAATCTCGTTACCGGCAAGTCTCTTTACTCGTTCCGTAGTGCATCATCCCATAACTAACTCATTAGTTACATTCCTTGCAAGGCTTATAGTGATGTGCATTACCGAGAGGGCCTAGAGATACCTCTCCTATACTCGGAGTGACAAATCCTAATCTTGATCTATGCCAACCCAACAAACACCTTCAGAGACACCTGTAGAGCATCTTTATAATCACCCAGTTACGTTGTGACGTTTGATAGCACAGAAGGTGTTCCACCGGTATTCGGGAGTTGCATAATATCATAGTCAGAGGAATACGTATAAGTCATGAAGAAAGCAATAGCAATAAAACTTAACAATCATTATGCTAAGCTAATAGATGGGTCTTGCCCATCACATCATTCTCCTAATGATGTGATCCCGTTCATCAAATGACAACACATGTCTATGGTCAGGAAACTTAACCATCTTTGATTAACGAGCTAGTCTAGTAGATGCATACTAGGGACACTTTAGTTTGTTCTATGTATTCACACATGCACTAAGTTTCCAGTTAATACAATTTTAGCATGAATAATAATCATTTATCATGACATAAGGAAATATAAATAAAAACTTTCTTATTGCCTCTAGGGCATATTTCCTTCAGTCTCCCACTTGCACAAGAGTCAACAATCTAGATTACATAGTAATGATTCTAACACCCATGGAGTCTTGGTGTTGATCATGTTATGCTCGTGGAAGAGGCCTAGTCAACTGGTCTGCAACATTCAGATCCGTATATATTTTGCAAATCTCTATGTCTCCCTCCTTGACTTGATCGTGGATGGAATTGAAGCGTCTCTTGATGTGTGCGGTTCTCTTGTGAAATCTGGATTCCTTCGCTAAGGCAATTGCTCTAGTATTGTCACAAAAGATATTCATTGGACCCGATGCACTAGGTATTACACCTAGATCGGATATGAACTCCTTCATTTGCTGCTTCCGAAGCAGCTATGTACTCCGCTTGACACCTAGATCCCGCCATGATGCTCTGCTTGGAACTGCACCAACTTAAAGCTCCACCATTGAATATAAATATGTATCAGTTTGTGACTTAGAGTCATCTGGATCAGTGTCAAAGCTTGCATAGACATAACCATTTATGACAAGCTCTTTGTCACCTCAGTAAATGAGAAACATATCCTTAGTCCTTTTTAGGTATTTCAGGATGTTCTTGACCGTTGTCCAGTGATCCACTCCTAGATTACTTTGGTACCTCACTGCTAAATTTATAGCAAAGCACACATCAGGTCGGGTACACAGCATTGCATACATGATAGAACCTGTGGATGAGGCATAGGGAATGACTTTCATTTTCTCTCTATCTTCTGCAGTGGTCGAACATTGAGTCTGACTAAACTTCACACCTTGTAACATAGGCAAGAACCCTTTCTTTGACTGATCCATTTTGAACTTCTTCAAAACTTTATCAAGGTATGTGCTTTGTGAAAGTCTAATTAAGCATCTTGGTATATCTTTATAGATCTTGATGCCCAATATATAAGTATATTCACCAAGTTCTTTCATTGAAAAAATCTTATTCAAGTATCCTTTTATGCTATCCAGAATTCTGTATTATTTCCAATCAACAATATGTCATCCACATATAATATTAGAAATGCTATAGATCTCCCACTCACTTTATTGTAAATACAGGCTTCTCCAAAGGTCTGTATAAAACCATATGCTTTGATCACACTATCAAAGCGTATATTTCAACTCCGAGATGCTTGCACCAGTCCATAAATGGATCGCTGGAGCTTGCACACTTTGTTAGCACCTTTAGGATCGACAAAACCTTCTGGTTGCATCATATAAAATTCTTCTTTAATAAATCCATTAAGAAATGCAGTTTTGACATCCATTTGCCCAATTTCATAATCATAAAATGCGGCAATTGCTAACATGATTCGGATAGACTTAAGCATCGCTATGGGTGAGAAGGTCTCATCGTAGTCAACTCCTTGAACTTGTCAAAAACCTTTTGCAACAAGTCGAACTTTGTAGACAGTAACATTACCGTCAGCGCCAGTCTCCCTCTTGAAGATCCATTTATTTTCTATGGGCTGCCAATCATCGGGCAAGTCAAACAATGTCCACACTTTGTTCTCATACATGGATCCATCTCGGATTTCATGGCCTCAAGCCATTTCACAGAATCTGGGCTCATCATCGCTTCCTCATAGTTCGTAGGTTCTTCATGGTTTAGTAACATGACTTCCAGAACAGGATTACCGTACCACTCTGGTGTGGATCGTACTCTGGTTGACCTACGAGTTTGGTAGTAACTTGATCTGAAGTTTCATGATCATCATCATTAGCCTCCTCACTGATTAGTGTAGGAATCATTGGAACTCATTTTTGTGATGAACTACTTCCCCATTCAGGAGAAGGTACAATTACCTCGTCAAGTTGTACTTTCCTCCCACTCACTTTCGTCGAGAGAAACTCCTTCTCAAGAAAGGATCCATTCTTAGCAATGAATATCTTGCCTTCGGATCTATGATGGAAGGTGTACCCAACAGTTTTATTTCGGTATCCTATGAAGACGCATTTCTCCGATTTGGGTTCGAGCTTATCAGGTTGAAGCTTTTTCACATAAGCATCACAACCCCAAACTTTAAGAAACGACAATTTAGGTTTCTTGCCAAACCACAGTTCGTATGGTGTCGTCTCAACGAATTTTGATGGTGCCCTAATTAACGTGAATGCAACCGTCTCTAAAGCATAACTCCAAAACGATAGTGGTAAATCAGTAAGAGACATCATAGATCACACCATATCTAATAAAGTACGGTTACGACGTTCGAACACACCATTACGCTATGGTGTTCTAGGTGGCGTGAGTTGCAAAATTATTCCACGTTGTTTCCAATGAAGACCAAACTAGTAACTCAAATATTCACCTCCACGATCAAATCATAGAAACTTTATTTTCTTGTTACGATGATTTTCCACTTCACCCTGAAATTCTTTGAACTTTTCAAATGTTTCAGACTTATGTTTCATTAAGTATATATACCCATATCTGCTGTAACGCCCCGAGACTGATGCGCCAGGTGTCTCCCAGTTATTCGCCGTTGTAGCCATGTTATTTGTTTGCGTGTTGCATTTTGCCATGTCATCATCCGCATTGCATCATCATGTTTTCAAAACTTGCATATGTCCGGGTCTCCCAGTTCTTTCCGTTGTCCGTTCTGAGCCCAGACACACTCGCGCGCGCCCGCGTTACGTCCGAAATAGTATTTTATAAGTGGCATAAAAGTGTTCTTGGAATGGGATGAAAGTTGGCGTGCGATGTTGTTATGTTCTCAGTAGGCCGCTTGCCAAGTTTCATCGCATTCGGTGTTCGTTTGATGCCCCAGTGGATAACTATAGCGGCAATATAGCTGGTCTTTTCATCGGACGTTTTCGGTCTCCGGAAACCATACTAGGCTGCATTTCTCCCCTCTCCTCATAGCCCAAGGCCTCTCTTCACGGCCCATTCCCACTCTAAACCAGCACACCAAACCTACCCTCCTCGCATCCGGAACCGTCCGATCATGACCGGAGGGCTCCGAGTCGGCCTCAACCCACCAAACCATAGCCCCCCTTTTCCTATTTAAACACCCACATGCCATTTTAGGCACCCCTAACCTACCCCTAGTCTCCCCTAAGCTCCAGCCGCCGCATCCTCCTCGAGAATCGCGCCGCCAGCCACGGCCAACCTCCTCCACCTGAAATTCCGGCGCAGCCACCTCATCCCCACCACTTGTTGCCTCCTGATTGGCCGAGCCACCTCCTGAGCGCCCCGTAGCCAACCAGGGTCGGCCACGTGGCCCCTGCCCGCTCCCCTCCGCCGCGGCCCTGCGAAGCCCGCGGGAGGTCCGCCCGGGCCCGACCGCATCGTTCCTCACAGCTGCATCGCCCCCGAGTTCCAGATCGAGAGAGGAGCTCCTGATCTAGAGCCCTCACAACCTCGCCGCCGATGAGCACCAACAGGACCCCACGACCTCCTCCGCCCTCTCCTTTCTAGCCTGCCTCGGTGACCGACCCGCGGGTCCAAGCACCATCTCCCTGATGCCTCCTCTTTCCCATGTTGATTCCCTCTGGACCCCTCTCTCTTTCACTCAGTTTTCCTCTCTCTCACTCTAGTTCACAGGAACATCGCCATGGCCGCCGCGTCGATTTTGTCACCACCGAAGCCGCCGCCCCGTTTCTGTCGCCGTCTGCCCGCTCCTCGCCAGAGTTCCTTGCAGCGCCTCGCCTCCCGCAGCCGTCCTCGTCCACTCCCTCAAGGCATCGAGCGAGGACCTTGCCGCCCGGACCCGCTTCCTCTGCCTCGCCCCAAGCCGTGTCCTCGCCGGATCCGCGCTCGCTGGCCTCCCCGTTGCGCCAAGTCGCTGTGCCCGCGACCCCTACCTCGTACGCCTCCTGTTTGTTGAGGAGACGATGAACTCTGACCACACGTGTTGACTGCGCCTCGTCCGCGAGCGACCACCAGTGGGCTCTAGGCCCAGCATTGCCAGCGGCCTCCCAGATCCATCCGGCCCGCCTGCCCCATCGCCCCGCTACCTCCACCAAATCGGGCCTTGGCCCATGGTGAGGCCACCCCAGCGCCCTCCTTTTTTTCTACTATTGGGCCAGCATGCCAGTTTCGGCCCGTTGCATATTTTTTCCTCCTACCGTGATTTTGTCTATTTAATCCAGAGATTGCAGTTTTGCAGAAAAACCCCCGAACTTCATGCATATCATAAATCACAAACTGTGCATCACATGTAAAAACTTTAAACATGTAAAAATGTGTAGAATTTCATCTAGTTTCATTATATGAAACTTTCATCCATGTTAAAAAATGTTTAAATGTGTTGCTTGAATTAATTTGCATAAGTGACATGTTAATTGATTTATTTCATAACTAAATAGCCGTAGCTCCAAATTTAATAAACTTTATATGTAAATGCGGTAGAAAAATGCATAGTTTAACTTGGTGCATTCATATTACATGTTTAATGCCTCTAAAATTGTGTATAGGGCAGAACAGTACCATAACCAAAATATGCACATGGGGATTTTCTGGATTTGTTGTTTGTTGTTTCCGGCCTCATTTAAACTTGCCTAAATAGTTAGTTTACTTATGTTTCATCTCTTGCCATGTCTAACAACATTTAGTATTGTTGGGTACATAAGCAGAGCGAACTATATAATTGCATGTAGTGTTTCGACAATATGCAACTCTTTGCATATTGAGCTCCACTTAATTTGTAGTATTGTTTGTTGCACTTTGCCATGCCATGCCTCATTAAACCGGACATGCATCATACTCGATTGTGCATCATGCCATGTTTATGTGATGTTTGTTTACTATGTTGTTTGCTTCTTTCCGGTTCTTCTTCTTCTCGATAGTTCCGGTTACATTGCGATTGTGAGGATCCGTTCAACTACGCCCATTCGTCTTCTTCATGGACTCGATCTTCTTCCTAGCGGGATTTTAGGCAAGATGACCGTCACCTTGGATCTCACTACTATCTTTGCTATGCTAGTTGTCTCGATGATATCGCTATGTCACGCCACCTACCACTTGTTTATCAAGCATCCCAAATTTCCATGATAGCATCTAACCTTTTCACTCTTCCTAGCAAACCGTTGTTTGGCTATGTTACCACTTTGCTCAGCCCCTCTTATAGCATTGCTAGTTGCAGGTGCAGTTGCAGTTTGTTCCATGTTGGGACATGGATTTCATGGATATCATGGGATATCACAATATCACTTATTTAATTAATGCATCTATATACTTGGTAAAGGGTGGAAGGCTCGGCCTTCTGCCTGGTGTTTTGTTCCACTCCTGCCGCCCTAGTTTCCGTCATACCGGTGTTATGTTCCTTGATTTTGTGTACCTAACACGATGAGGGGTATGGGACCCTCTCGACAGTTCGCTTTGAATAAAAATCTTCCAGCAAGGCCCAAAATTGGTTTTACCATTTGCCTAATAACAACTAAAATTTGCATAGGGACTCGCCGGCACCCGAGGTCCTTTAATCAACCCCCGGACCAGTGCTCCACCTGAGTGTTGGTCCAAACTAGAGCACCATGCGGGAACGCCCCTTGGCAACTTGGGGTATTTGGTATATACCTGTACGCTTCTCTCATCCGGTGTACCCTGAGAACGGGACCGCGCAACTCCTGTCAGGCTACGTCGGTGCATCGGGAGGTCTTGTTGGACTTGTTTTACCATTGTCGAGATGTCTTGTGCACCGGGATTCCGAGTCTGATCGGGTGTCCCGCGATGGAGGATTGTCTCTACGGATCATGAGCTTGTCATGGGCTAAGTTGGGACACCCCTGCAGGGTTTAAACTTTCGAGAGTTGTGCCCACGGTTATGTGGCAGATGGGAATTTGTTAATAGCCGGTTGTAGAAAACTTGAAGTAAACTCAATTAAAATACAACAACCGCGTTGTGTACCCGTGATTGTCTCTTTTCGAGGGAGTTCGAGAGGAGAAACATGGTTGGGTTATGTTTGCATGTAAGTAGTTCATAATCACTTAGTGATCATTACAAGTGGCGACCCTTTGCGTAGTTTCTCATCTTACTCTTGTATTCGTAAGTTAGCCACCATACATGCTTAGTCGCTGCTGCAACTTCACCATTTTACCCCATCCTTACCCCTTTAAGCTTTGCTAGTCTTGATACCCATGGTAATGGGATTGCTAAGTCCTCGTGGCTCACAGATTACTACACCAACAGTTGCAGGTACATGTAATGCGATTATCATGATGCAAGAGTGATGTTTGCTTGTTTTGGAGTTCTTCTTCTTCTTCTTCATCGATCTTGCGTTAGGTTCCTGGTCGGCAGCCTGGGATAGCAGGGTGGGTGTCGTTTGAGATTATGTTTGTGTTTCATCCGTAGTCAGATGTTGTTCTATGTATGTTGTATTGATGTATTCTTGGGGCATTATATGCCTTTTGTATGTATCCCCAACTATGTATGTAATGGTTTGATGTAATGATATCCACCTTGCAAAAGCGTGTCAATATGCGGTTCTATCCTTGGTGGGACCTTCGAGTCTTTTTAGGATAGTGTCGCATATTGGGTGTCACATCTGCTTAAATCATATGTGAAGGCCGGAAAATAACGATACCCGCCACGAGCCTCAACACTCTTCGTACCGCATACATCAGTATGTATTATTTCCAATAAGTCGATGGCTCGCTCCATTGTTCCAGAGAACGGTGTCTTAGTCATCTTGCCCATGAGGCATGGTTCGCAAGCATCAAGTGATTCATAATCAAGTGATTCTAAAAGCCCATCAGCATGGAGTTTCTTCATGTGCTTTACACCAATATGACCTAAACGGTAGTGCCACAAATAAGTTGCACTATCATTATTAACTTTGCATCTTTTGGCTTCAATATTGTGAATATGTGTATCACTACGATCTAACTCAACAAAAATAGACCACTCTTCAAGGGTGCATGGCCATAAATGATATTACTCATATAAATAGAACAACCATTATTCTCTGATTTAAATGAATAACCGTCTCGGATCAAACAAGATCCAGATATAATGTTCATGCTGTTGGGGAACGTAGCATGCAATTTCAAAAAAATCCTATGCTCACGCAAGATCTATCTAGGAGATGCATAGCAACGAGAGGGGGAGAGTGTGTCCACGTACCCTTGTAGACCGAAAGGGGAAGAGTTTTACAACGCGGTTGATGTAGTCGAACTTCTTCTCGTTCCGACCGATTAAGCACCGAACGTATGGCACCTCCGAGTTATGCACACGTTCAGCTTGATGACGTCCCTCGAGCTCTTGATCCAGTAGAGGGTCTAGGGAGGGTTTCGTCAGCACGACAGCGTGGTGACGGTGTTGATGATGTGATCCACGCAGGACTTCGCCTAAGCTCTACGGCAATATGACCGAGGTGGTAAACTATGGAGGGGGAACCGCACACGGCTAAGGAACAATTGATATGCCTTTGGGGTGTGATGGAGTCATGTACCTAGGGTAGGGTCACAGACCTGATCTAAGTACCCTGCCCAAGGACACCCTTAGAAGAGATCACCTTCCAGTCGACCTACGAGGGACTCACTCGACTGACGTGAAGGACTCGACCACGAAGACTCACTCGACCACCAGAAGGTCAAGAGGCACTCTGCACTGCAACGGTCTGTAATTAAGTAGACTTTATGATAGTAAAGACACTTTATGTGGGGCGTTACCAGTAACGCCCCGGACTTAATGTACCTTAAACCCTTCATTACGTGGGTTGGCTGGCTCCTGGCGCACTCTATATAAGCCAACCCCCTCCACAGGCAGGGGGGTTCGGCACCCTGTAATCCATATACACATAATCCACTCGACCGCCTCCGGGCTCCGAGACATAGGGATTTTACTTCCTCCGAGAAGGGCCTGAACTCGTACATCTCTTGTGTTTACAACCTCTCCATAGCTAGGACCTTGCCTCTCCATACCTACCCCCCACTCTACTGTCAGATTTAGATCCACGACAATTGGCGCCCACCGTGGGGCAGGTGTTTTAGCGATTTTGTGGAGAAGTTGCGATTCTTCCGAGTACTTTCATCATGGTAGCTGCTGGAGTTTTGGTCGAGGGTCGAGAGATTCGTCTAGGTGCTCTCACCTTCGTCGCCGACGACTCCGCCTGGCTCCAGGAGGCTCCACTCGACGTTGATGTGCTCCCCGTCCGCGGTGCGACGCATTTTCGCGCATGTGTCTGCGGCGTTCTGCTGCGGCAACCGTCGACCCCATATCGGTCGACTCCCCTATCGACCACCCTCCCGGTCTCCCGCCAGCGCAAGCGCTCGGGTCGATCGAGGCTTCAGCAGTGGGTGAGACACGCGGTGGCTCGCCAGACGGCCACCACCCAAGTTGCGGCAATCGAGCCCGACGAATCTCTCTACGGCCTGTTCGATCTGTCGACTGGCTCCGTAGAGAGAGCATCCGAATGCGATAGCAGTGATCCAGCGGTGGAAATCCTGATGGTCGACGGGCCTCGCAGCCCCCTTGGCTTCGCCCGTGGTGGTGGGGCAGGCGACGGAGGCGACCCCGCACGAGACCACGAAGAGTACCAGCCCGAGCCACTCGACTCTCTGCAAAGAGAAGAACTTCGCCGCAGGAACATGGATGCCCTGCATACTCCCATCGCAGGAGAAACCCCCGAGGCTCGCGCCTTGGAGGAGGCACGTTTGGCCAATTTGGCCGAACGCGCTCGCCTGGAGAATCTTCAGCGAGCACTCGACGAGCGCGCGCGGCAACGAGTTCCCGACGCCAATCGACGTCAACTCTTCCCGCCGACTCAGGTATATCGAACCCCAATCCAGAATTTAGCAGCTGCGACCCGTATAGCAGAGTCCATCCAGCCCTCTCAGTCGGATGCTGGCAGACGCTTGATGCAGATCAGGGATCTGCTCCGGGCAGCAGGAGATCAGAATTCAGCCGTGTCGCAGTCGCGCAACAGAATTCATAGTCGATCCGTCGCTGGGAATACGGTTCAGTCGGCTCACAGTCCCAGATCGCCTCCGCGGCGTGAAGGGCGCGAGAATCGGCGAGACCAATATGGAGACCGACACGACCGAGATGATAGGCGTCGAGTGCCCACTCCCCCTCCGAGGGGTGGGTCTTACGCTCCTCGGCAGCAAGATGACAGACGTCAGCTCAGTGCGGGGCGAAGAGTTCCAGTTGACCCCAGAGAACCAGGCTTCGACGCGTGATCCATTATCGTGCAAGGCTTGGTCGACCGGAACAGAGCCCATCGAGGTGGACTCGACAGAGATGCGCCCACGAGCAGTCGAGTGCACGTTTCTGGTCCGGAATGTTTCAGCAGAGCTATCAGAGCCGCACTGATTCCTCCCAATTTCAGGTTGGCAACAGGAGTCAGCAAGTTAACCGGTGAGTCTAAGCCTGAAACTTGGCTTGAGGACTACCGAGTGGCGGTTCAGATTGGTGGTGGGAACGACGAGGTGGCCATGAAGCATTTGCCCCTCATGTTGGAAGGTTCTGCCAGAGCGTGGTTGAATCAGTTACCTCCTAGCAGCATTTACACTTGGGAAGATCTGTCCCGAGTGTTCGTCAGAACGTTTGAAGGAACTTGCAAGCGACCGGCTGTATTGACGGAGCTACAAGTCTGCGTGCAGAAGACCAATGATACTCTCAGGGAGTATATTCAGAGATGGATCACTTTGCACCATACTGTGGAGAATGTGTCTGATCATCAGGCAGTCTGCGCCTTCAAGGATGGTGTCAAGAACAGAGAATTGAGTTTGAAATTTGGTCGAACCGGAGACATGACCTTGAGTCGGATGATGGAAATTGCTACCAAGTACGCCAACGGCGAAGAAGAAGACCGACTCCTAAGCGGCAAGCACAAGCCGAGCCAGTCGGAGAAGGGAAACACCAGTCGGAAACAGAAGCGGAAGTCTGAACCGGCAGCTCCTGGAGAGGCTCTGGCCGTGACTCATGGAAAGTTTAAAGGGAAACCAAAAGGATCCTGGAACCCTAAGAAGGTAAAGGATAAAGAAGGGAACGACGTGATGGATATGCCGTGTCACATCCACACGAAGAAAGACGAAGAGGGGAATATCATTTACCCAAAGCATACCACTCGCCAATGTCGACTCCTGATCCAGCAGTTTCAAGGAAAACAGCCTAAAGACAAGGAAAAGGAGTCAGACAAGGCCGAAGACAAGGAGGACAGTGAGGAAGGATATCCGCATGTCAACTCCACTCTGATGATCTTTGCAGATGTGGAAAGCAAGAGTCGATTGAAAGTCATTAACCGCGAGGTGAACATGGTTACCCCAGCAAAAGCAAATTATCTGAGATGGTCCCAAACACCCATCACATTCGACCAATCTGATCACCCGACTCATATTGCCACCCCTGGGAGGCAAGCTTTGGTGGTCGATCCAGTTGTCGAAGGCACTCGACTGACAAAAGTGCTGATGGACGGTGGTAGCGGGCTGAATTTGTTGTATGCAGACACACTGAAAGGAATGGGCATTCCGATGTCCCGACTGAGCACCAGTAACATGAGCTTTCATGGAGTTATACCAGGGAAGAAAGCCGAGTCACTCGGCCAAATAGCTCTGGACGTGGTGTTTGGTGATTCGAAACATTTTCGCAAAGAGAAGTTGACGTTTGAGGTCGTGGATTTTCAGAGTGCATATCATGCCATTTTGGGGAGACCAGCTTATGCACAGTTCATGGCTCGACCATGTTACGTGTACCTCAAATTGAAGATGCCCGGCCCCAAAGGAGTGATCACTATCACTGGTGATCGGAAAAAGGCAGAAGAGTGCTTTTAGAAGGGCTCAAAGATTGCTGATTCCCAGGTGACAGCGGTCGAGTTTGAAGAATACAAGCAAAACGCAGATCCGAGTGATTTGCTGCGATCCAAGAAACCCGCCGCAGAATCTGCATTTCAGTCGTCCGGTGAGACGAAGCCTATTCACATTCACCTGACCGACCTCGATGCAAGCCCGACCCACATCTCCACAACACTCGACCCGAAATAGGAAGAAGCGCTCATCCAGTTCCTCCGTGAGAACTGGGACATTTTTGCATGGAAGCCCGCTGACATGCCAGGTGTTCCCAGGGGACTGGCTGAGCATCGCCTAAGAGTCGACTCATCAACAAAACCAGTCAAAGAGCATCTTCGGCGGTCCGCCGTCCAGAAGAGAAAAGCCATTGGTGAGGAAGTGGCTCGACTGTTGGCGGCAGGATTTATCCGAGATATATACCACTCCGAATGGCTCGCTAATGTCGTCATGGTTCCTAAGAAGGACAAATCGCTCCGAATGTGCATTGATTTCAAGCACATCAACCGGGCCTGCCCGAAAGATCATTTTCCTCTGCCTCGCATAGATCAAATTGTTGACTCGACCGCGGGATGCGAGAGATTGTCTTTTCTAGACGCCTACTCCGGGTACCACCAGATCCGTCTGTACGGACCCGACGAGGTAAAAACAGCTTTCATCACTCCATTCGGGTGCTTCTGCTATATCACCATGCCATTCGGCCTCAAGAATGCCGGAGCCACATTTATGCGAATGATTCAGAAGTGTCTACTCACTCAAATCAGTCGGAATGTGGAAGCGTATATGGATGATATCGTCGTCAAGTCACGAAAAGGTTCCGACCTGCTCGCTGACCTCGCCGAAACATTTGCCAACCTCAGAAGGTATGATATCAAGCTCAATCCATCAAAGTGCACATTCGGAGTTCCCGGTGGCAAGTTACTCGGTTTTCTCGTTTCCGAGCGAGGGATCGACGCTAATCCAGAAAAGATCGGCACTATTCTCCGAATGAAACGCCCTGTGCGAGTGCACGATGTCCAGAAGCTTACTGGATGCTTGGCCGCATTAAGTCGATTCATCTCACGACTCGGTGAAAAGGCATTGCGTCTTTACCGACTAATGAAGAAGGCAGACAAGTTTGAGTGGACTCCAGAAGCTGATGCAGCGTTTGCCGAGCTAAAAGCTCTGCTCTCCACCCAGCCGGTGCTTGCTGCTCCAATCAGCAAAGAGCCTCTGTTGCTTTATATCGCAGCCACAGGACAAGTCGTCAGTACAGTGCTTACGGTCGAGCGGGAAGAAGAAGGAAAAGCTTTCAAAGTTCAGCGCCCAGTGTATTATTTGTCTGAAGTCTTGACTCCATCCAAGCAGAGATATCCTCATTATCAGAAGCTTGTGTATGGAATATACATGACCACAAAGAAGGTTGCTCATTATTCTCTGATCATTCCATCACAGTCGTCAGCGATGCTCCACTATCAGAGATTTTGCACAACAGAGATGCAACTGGTCGAGTGGCGAAATGGGCGATTGAACTTCTTCCCCTTGATATCAAGTTTGAAGCAAAGAAAGCCATTAAGTCCCAGGCAATAGCAGATTTCCTCGTCGAGTGGATTGAACAGCAGCAGCCGACTGAAGTTCACTCGGAGCATTGGACCATGTTTTTTGATGGCTCTAAGATGTTGAATGGTTCCGGTGCTGGGGTTGTCCTGGTTTCCCCCAGAGGAGATAAGCTCAGATATGTGCTCCAGATTCACTTTGATTCCTCCAACAATGAGGCAGAGTATGAGGCCCTCTTATACGGATTGCGCATGGCCATTTCACTCGGCGTCCGTCGCCTGATGGTCTATGGCGATTCAGATTTAGTGGTCAACCAAGTGATGAAGGAGTGGGACGTGAGAAGCCCAGCCATGACTGGATACTGCAGTGCAGTGAGGAAGCTGGAAAAGAAGTTCGAGGTGTTGGAGCTCCATCATATACCCCGACTGAAAAATCAAGCAGCTGATCCTTTCACCGAAGAAGCTCCACAGCCCAAGAGTGCCACAGATCCGCCTGAGGTTGAAGTCCCAGCAGTGGTCGACTTGGTCATGGAGGTCTTGGTGGTCATTCCCGACTGGACAGTTCCGTATATCGCGTATATCCTAAGAAAAGAGCTTCCGGAGGATGAGGAAGAGGCTCGACAGATCGTCCATCGATCTAAAGCCTTTACCGTAATCAAAGGACAGTTATATAGAGAAAGCGTGACTGGAGTTGGTCAGAAGTGCATAACACCAGAAGAAGGTCGAATCATCCTTAATGATATCCACTCGGGGACCTGTGGTCATCATGCGTCCTCTCGGACCATCGTGGCCAAAGCATACCAAGCCGGATTTTACTGGCAAAGGCGAATGAGATGGCAAAGGAAATAGTGGATAAGTGCGAAGGATGTCAGTTCTACTCGAATATGTCGCACAAGCCTGCATCAGCTCTGAAGACCATTCCACTCGTCTGGCCTTTCGCAGTATGGGGGTTGGACATGGTCGGTCCTTTGAGAACAGGTCGAAGTGGCTTCACGCATGTACTGGTGGCAGTCGACAAGTTCACCAAGTGGATTGAGGCTAAACCAATCAAGAACCTTGACGCCGGTACTGTTGTTAGCTTCATCAGGGAACTGATATTCAGATATGGAGTCCCGCACAGCATCATTACGGATAATGGGTCGAACTTTGACTCGGAGGAATTCAGGGATTTCTGCAACTCTCAAGGCACACGAGTCGACTACGCTTTAGTCGCCCATCCACAGACGAATGGACAAGCAGAGCGAGCCAATGGCCTGATTCTCAAGGGATTGAAACCCCGACTGATGCGTGATCTCAAGCATGCAGCTGGAGCGTGGGTCAACGAACTTCCCTCGGTGCTTTGGGGACTGCGGACCACACCTAATCGATCGACCGGAAGAACTCCATTCTTCTTGGTCTACGGAGCTGAAGCAGTCTTGCCGAGTGATCTTCTCCACAATGCTCCTCGAGTTGAGATCTACAACGAAGTAGAAGTTGAACAAGCGCGGCAGGACGCAGTCGACCTTTTAGAGGAAGAAAGGGAGATGGCTCTGATCCGATAGACCATCTACCAACAAGATTTGTGTCGTTTCCACGCAAGAAATGTGAGGGGTCGAGCCTTCTAGGAAGGAGATTTAGTTCTCCGAGTGGATCAGAAGAAACATCACAAGCTTGCTCCTTCTTGGGAAGGACCCTTCATCGTCACCAAAGTTCTCCACAACGGGGCGTACCGTCTTTACAACGTCGAACATAATATCGACGAGCCCCTTGCTTGGAATGCGGAACTACTCCGCACATTTTACACTTAAGTTTATCACTCGGATGAGTTGCAATAAAGTACTCCTGTAGTTCATGGATTTCAAAACAATAGTGTCATAGTTCCTCCATAATTTTTGTCACTTTTTATTTTGTCCAATAAAATTTTCCCCTTAGTGGGTGACTTAGCCGCGAATCCGTTTCGCCTAAGTTTGTAAAAATCCTTACCGAGTGGTGAGCCAGACCCCCACTCGGAGGCTTAGCCGCGAATCTGTTTCGCCTAAGTTTGTAAAAATCCTTACCGAGTGGTGAGCCAGACCCCCACTCGGAGGCTTAGCTGCGAATCCGTTTCGCTTAAGATTAAATAAAATCCTACCGAGTGGTAAGCCAGACTTCCACTCGGGGGCTTAGCTGCAGTCCAAGTACTCGCCTAAGTTATCAAAATCCTACCGAGTGGTAAGCCAGACTTCCACTCGGAGGCTTAGCTGCAGTCCAAGTACTCGCCTAAGTTATCAAAATCCTACCGAGTGGTAAGCCAGACTTCCACTCGGAGGCTTAGCTGCAGTCCAAGTACTCGCCTAAGTTATAAAAATCCTACCGAGTGGTAAGCCAGACTTCCACTTGGAGGCTTAGCTGCAGTCCAAGTACTCGCCTAAGTTATAAAAATCCTACCGAGTGGTAAGCCAGACTTCCACTCGGAGGCTTAGCTGCAGTCCAAGTACTCGCCTAAGTTATAAAAATCCTACCGAGTGGTAAGCCAGACTTCCACTCGGAGGCTTAGCTGCAGTCCAAGTACTCGCCTAAGTTAT
>NC_057803.1:433510743-433523929 GCF_018294505.1 Triticum aestivum
TACCGAGTGAAGAGCAAACCTCTCACTCGGGGGCTTAGCTGCGGCCCAGTGCTCGCCTAAGATATAAAAATCCTACCGAGTGAAGAGCAAACCTCTCACTCGGGGGCTTAGCTGCAGCCCAGTGCCCGCCTAAGATATAAAAATCCTACCGAGTGAAGAGCAAACCTCTCACTCGGGGGCTTAGCTGCAGCCCAGTGATCGCCTAAGATATAAAAATCCTACCGAGTGAAGAGCCAACCCCTCACTCGGGGGCTTAGCGGCAGCCCAGCGCTCGCCTAAGATATAAAAATCCTACCGAGTGAAGAGCAAACCCCTCACTCGGAGGCTTAGCTGTAGCCCAGCGCTCACCTAAGTGGATTAAGGAATAAGTCGACTGCAGTGAGCGTCTTGCTTTGAACCTGCAAAAGACATTTCAAGCCAAAAGCAATCATATTCAAACATCAAATTCAAGTTCGGAACGGTACCTAAAGGAACCGAAAGTGCTCAGGCGCTAAGCTTGTTAAGGTTTATCGGTTACAACTCCACTCGGCATATCGAGGCAAATTTAAAGCGTCGAGCTTAAAAGAAGTTTTTTACCCCTCCTGTGGAGGGCTGGAAGGTGCAACAAACTCATCAAGATTAATTCCATCCGCGATCCGAGTGGCAGCAGCAATGAAAGTTTCCATAAAGGACCTGAAGTCGTGTTTCTTGGTGTTGGCCACCCGGAGGGCCGCCAGCTTGTCTTCTCGCGCATCTTTGCAGTGGACTCGGGCCAGACACAGAGCAACATCTGCACCGCACCGAGCCGAGGACTTTTTCCACTCCTGCACTCGACCAGGGACCGTGTTCAAGCGAGTCATTAGCGACTCGAGGTCGTTCTGGAGTGTTTCCCTGGGCCAGAGCGTTGAGTCGATGCGAGATGTGGCGACCTTCAGCCTTTGCAAGATAGTCCACGACAGCTGCAACACGGGACTCCAGTCAGAAAACATTCATGGCAACTTCGTCGTTCACCGGAGAATTGACGGGGTCAAGGTTTGGTTCTAGCCGGCTAGTCTCTTCTTCAAAGTCTTGACAAAATTCTGCAAGGGCGATCACCGAGTCAAGGCAATGGTCGAATGGAAAAATCACAGTTGAAAATGATTGTTGAGCGTAAAGGTTTACCTTCAAGCATAAGGAACAGCTTCTTGGCAAGACCACTCAGGAAGGCCTCCAGATCATTTTTCTTCCCAAGAGCAGCTTTCAGATTGGTATTTTCTTGTTCAAGCTTGGTGACTGAAGCTAACTTCTCGTCAGCAAGCTTGATCTTTTCAGCTAGTTCAAGGTCTTTTTTCTGTTGGGCCTCCTTCACCTTACCTGCAAGTTACAGCAAGATCAGATTTTGAAACAAATAAAGGGAAAAAGAAGTCATCGAGGTCTCACCAAACATACCTTTGGTCTCCTCCTTTGCCTTCGTCAGATTCTCCTGAGCCAGCTTCAAATCCAGCTCGAGCTGAATGTGCTTGTTTTCTAGCTCAGTGTAGCGAGCCGCAAGGTCACAGGATCTCTGCAAAGAATCAATCGACTAAATGTCAAAGATAATTCACTTCCGAGTGGAAAAGGAAAAATCATGCGTTTCTAAGACTACAGCCGAATACAAGCATTCGACCGTAGTCTCGGGGACTACACCCAGTGGGTGCACTCAGCGTGCCCCCACTAATCCTATTGAAGACAGAGTCGACCAGTCGACCTCAAAAAAAACAACAAGATGTATTCTTTAAGACTGTAATCGACTGCAAGCAGTCGACCATAGTCTCGGGGACTACACCCAGTGGGTGCACTCAGCGTGCCCCCATCGGTTTGCGAAATCCAGTCGCCATAGTCGAATGACAGAAAGACTGAACTTATAAAGCCTAAGGCCGACTGCCAGCAGTCGACCTTAGCCTTGGGGACTACACCCAGTGGGTGCACTCAGCGTGCCCCCACCGGTTTGCGAAATCCATTCGCCATAGTCGAATGACGGAAAGACTGAACTTATAAAGCCTAAGGCCGACTGCCAGCAGTCGACCTTAGCCTTGGGGACTACACCCAGTGGGTGCACTCAACGTGCCCCCACCGGTTTGCGAAATCCATTCGCCATAGTCGAATGACGGAAAGACTGAACTTATAAAGCCTAAGGCCGACTACCAGCAGTCCACCTTAGCCTTGGGGACTACACCCAGCGGGTGCACTCAGCGTGCCCCCGCTAACACGGAGTTTAAATCGACACACCCAGTGGGTGATTACTATAAATTCTGGAAAGAAAAGTTTTTGATAGCATATCCTAATAGAACAAGCGGTGGTCGACTGACCTGAACATTGCTTTGAAGGGCGGAACTGGCGTCGTAAGCTGCCTGGCTCGCATCCCGGATGGTCTTCAACTGCTCCATCATGATCCCTGCCTGGCGTATCGCCTCCTTCGCAGCGCCAGCTTGGTCCTCTGGGACGTGGTGCGTCGTGAAGAGGGAGGGCTGCAGAGCACTCATCAGTGGATCTGCGAAGGACACAGTGTGTCGAGTGGTGTTCTCCTCCTCCGCGACCAGAGTCTCAGGCACCGTCACATCCTGGGGCACCCTGCCGGCAGATGCTTTCCTACTCCTTCTGTGCTTCAGCGGTTCCTCATCTTCATCATCATCAGGGAGAGTGATAACAACGTTGGATGGAGCTACAAGAAAGAATCAGAATTAGAGATCATGAGTCAGTCGACTCGAAACGGTGTTAAGAGTATAGTACCAGGTTTTGAGGTTGCTGCGTCCTCCATCTCATGGTCGTCAGCCCGGGCTGAGGTCTCAGAAGTAGCAGCACTGCAACTCCAAAGAATCAGTCGACTAACTTCAGCGCCAACCAGAGATAAAGTTCGCACAAAACAAGAAGACTTAAGCAGCATGATTACCCTGATATGGTGGGGATGGACACCTTCATCTTCGGCAGGAGCTTGGTCGTCTTTGATGGGGCCGCCCTGGGCTGCTTCGACGCCTTTTCAGTCGGCGCCGGAGAGGTGGTCCGAGGGCGCTTGGTCGACTGTGTAACAGTCGCAACCCCCTTGCCACGTTCAGTCGCAGGGTCATGGACAAGCTTCGACCGCCTTTCCGAGCGCGGTGGTGCGACCTCCTCCTCCTCCTCTTCTTCGTCCTCATCATCATCATCATCATCGTCATCATCATCATCATCATCCTCAGCGGCGTCCGAGTCCCACTCCTCCTCCTGGCTCTCGCCCCCGCTCGCTTCTCCCTCCTCAGTCGGAGCCTGTGCTCCATTGGGCATCGAGTACAGCTCAGTGAGGACCTGATAGACATCAAGACAAAGATCAGTCGACCGATCGGCAGAGAAAACAGAAATAAATGTGACAAGAATACAATGGGAAGTGGAGCAGACATACCTTGTTTGGATCACTGTGGTGGTCGAGTGGAGGAATCCTTCTGGCTCCATGAGGGTTATCCTTGTTCCCAGTAACAGCGGCCATCCACCTTTCCAGAGTGGCATCGTCGACTGCTTCTGGATTGACCCGAGTCTCATCCTCAGTCCCGCGGTACAACCACATGCAGTGGCTCCGGAACTGAAGAGGCTGGATACGACGCCTAAGAAAAACCTCCAGGATATCCATACCCGTCACTCCCTCCCGAACCAACTGAACTACACGCTCCATCAGCATCTTCACGTCAGCTTTCTCCTCCGGAATCACCTTCAGAGAGGAGGGCTTGTTCACTCGGCCCATGGTGAACTAAGGGAGTCCACTCAACTGCCCCGGCGTCGGCTGATCCTGGCAGTAGAACCAGGTCGACTGCCAGCCTCTGACTGACTCGGGAAATGTCATGGCTGGGAAGGTGCTCTTGTTCCTCACCTGGATCCCCAGACTCCCACACATTTGGACACTTGGGTTTTTTCGTCGCCTGGGCTCGCCTTCTTCACGGTCTGAGAGCGACACGTGAATATGTGCTTGAACAAACCCCAATGCGGTCGACAACCCAGAAAACTCTCACACATGGACACAAACGCGGCAAGATAGGCGATAGAATTCGGGGTGAAGTGGTGGAGTTGCGCTCCAAAGAAGTTCAAGAAACCACGGAAGAAAACGCTCGGCGGCAAAGAAAATCCGCGGTCGGCATGGGTAGCCAGAAGCACGCACTCACCCTCTTCCGGCTGGGGCTGCCACTCTTTCCCCGGAAGCCTTGCAGCTCCATGAGGGATAAGGCCCTCGTTGGCCATGTCGAGGAGATCCGTCTCCGTGATGGTCGATTGGATCCAATCTCCCTGGACCCAGCCTTTCGGCAGGAGAGATCTAGACGAAGACCCGCCGCGACTGGTGGATCTCCCCTTCACCTTCTCCGTCGCCGACGCCTTCTTCGCGCGTTCCAGCGCCGCCGTCTTCTCCTTGACCATGGCCGCCGGCGAGACACGCGAGGAGAAGTTGTGCGGAGGCGAGAGCGAGCGCGTTGGGCGGAGACGAAGGGAGCAGAGAGAGGATGTTGAGGCACTGCTCAAAAAACCCTCGCCGGGCGCGTTTATAAGATCCCTTCCGAGTGGATGACAGGTGGGCCCAGTTGATCTAATCATATCCTGAAACAGTTGCGCGGACGTGATACGTGGCGAAAAAAGCGGCGCAGGGATCGAGGCGTCTATGCCCTGTCCCATCCGAGCACCGCGGTCCGCCCCGCTTCGCGCGCTTCCCCAAATTTCGTATCCCGCGGAATCCGCGAACGGCAGATCGGTCTGCCAGACGCGGGATTTCCTGCGATCCGTCGCTCGGAAATCGGCGAAGTCCAAAAGATCACTCGACGAAGGAAAAGAATGGATCGAGTCGACTGAAGAAAAGTTGCTCACTATCAACAAAGAGATTTTTTGGTTCAAAACAACGCACGACCAGTATGCGAAGGCTAATCGGAAACAACATCAACTCCTTCATCACTCAAGCCTCAATCCATTCGGGGGCTAATGATGGAGTCATGTACCTAGGGTAGGGTCACAGACCTGATCTAAGTACCCTGCCCAAGGACACCCTTAGAAGAGATCACCTTCCAGTCGACCTATGAGGGACTCACTCGACTGACGTGAAGGACTCGACCATGAAGACTCACTCGACCACCAGAAGGTCAAGAGGCACTCTGCACTGCAACGGTCTGTAATTAAGTAGACTTTATGATAGTAAAGACACTTTATGTGGGGCGTTACCAGTAACGCCCCGGACTTAATGTACCTTAAACCCTTCATTACGTGGGTTGGCTGCGGTCCTGGCGCACTCTATATAAGCCACCCCCCTCCACAGGCAGAGGGGTTCGGCACCCTGTAATCCATATACACATAATCCACTCGACCGCCTCTGGGCTCCGAGACGTAGGGCTTTTACTTCCTCCGAGAAGGGCCTGAACTCGTACATCTCTTGTGTTTACAACCTCTCCATAGCTAGGACCTTGCCTCTCCATACCTACCCCCACTCTACTGTCAGATTTAGATCCACGACAGGGTGCCCCCCACCCCCGTATATAAAGTAGGAGATGGAGGAGGCCGTCGGCCATGAGGGGGCGCGCCAAGGGGGAGTCCAACTATGATTCCCAATCCTAGTTGGACTCCCTTTCCTATTCCAAGAGGGGGAAAGAGGGAAGGACAGGGAGAGGGAGAGGAAAGAGGGGGCCGTGCCCCTTCCCCCTAGTCCAATTTGGACTCCCTTGGGGGGCGCCACCCTACGGGCTGCCCTCTCCTACTCCCTTATGGCCCATTAAGGCCCATAACTTCCCAGGGGGGTTCCGGTAACCCCTCGATTCCCCGATAAATATCTGAAACGTCCCGAACCTTTCTGGTGTCCGAATACCTCCATCCAATATATCAATCTTCACCTCTCGGCCATTTCGAGACTCCTCATCATGTCCATGATTTCATCTGGGACTCCGAACAAACTTCAGTCACAAAAAACACATAACTCATAATACAAATCGTCATCGAATGTTAAGCGTGCGAACCCAACGGGTTCGAGAACTATGTAGACATGACTGAGACACATCTCCAATCAATAACCAATAGCGGAAGATGGATTCTCATATTGGCTCCTACATATTCTATGAAGATCTTTATCGGTCAAACCGCATAACAGCATACGTTATTCCCTTTATCATCGGTATGTTACTTTTCCGAGATTCGATCGTTGGTATCATCATACCTGGTTCAATCTCGTTACCGGCAAGTCTCTTTACTCATTCTGTAATGCATCATCCCATAACTAATTCATTAGTCACATTTCTCTTAAGGCTTATAGTGATGTGCACCACTGAGAGGGCCCAGAGATACATCTCCGATACTCGGAGTGACAAATCCTAATCTCGATCTATGCCAATCCAAAAAACACCTTTGGAGACACCTATAGAGCATCTTTATAATCACCCAGTTACGTTGTGACGTTTGATAGCACACAAGGTGTTCATCCGGTATTCAGGAGTTGCATAATCTCATAGTCAGAGGAATATGTATAAGTCATGAAGAAAGCAATAGCAATAAAACTAAACGATCATTATGCTAAGCTAACAGATGGGTCTTTTCCATCACATCATTCTCTAATGATGTGATCCCGTTCATCAAATAACAACACATGTCTATGGTTAGGAAACTTAACCATCTTTGATTAACGAGCTAGTTAAGTAGAGGCTTACTAGGGACACACTGGTACATGTCGGTCCTATACAGATGGTTTTTAACCCCTTTCCGCGACGACATTTGGAACCATCGCCTAGTGAGTGTGGGCGATAAGGGGGTCCTTCCCATACAGCCCAAAAACCATCAGGGATATGCCCTCCTGGCACACACGCTGGGCAAAATGAGGTCGTGTGCGATCGGTGAGCGCTCAAATATGGAAATACGTACAATAGAGCTAAAAAATACAATTATACGGCGAAATTGTTTCCGGTCGCAAGTACATCCCACACAGTCAGTCCTCGCTAAACGTTTCCGTTCGTACGTACATCCCACACAGTCGCTCCAAGGAAAACGTTTTCGTTACAGGTATATCACACACAATTTTTCCCATTAAATTGTTTGAGTTATTGAATGCATCACACACGGTCCGTAGAAGAAACTATGTGGCAAAGGTTGTCCATCATACATAGTTTTTATGTGGTAAACATTTGCGCAAGGTGGCCTAACGCGAACAGTTTCCAAGAGAAAGTCGTGTGTGATTGTTCATTGATCCAACACGGATTTTCCTAGAAACTATGTGCGTTGCCTGAGGTCATCGCCCATGGTATTTTTTCAACAACCGTTTGCAATAGCAAAACCCAATTAGCAGGCTAATTATCAGATTATTCATAATCCATTTATTAATCTAATTGATATTTCATATTAAGCACACAATATATTTCATTTTCATAATTGAAATACATCATAGTACAACATCATATAGCTTCAGCACTCAGCTACCCCATTACACAACTACACCATGACCAAGTTTCACATGTAACATCTATAACCTTTCAAAATTAGCATCATAGACGGTACATAGATAGATGTATCTCATCTAGAAAATTGTTGAAGCAGAAGGCGAATATTGAGCCTTCATTGATGTTTAAGGTCTTTGTAACTTTAGGTTAGTGCATGTGGATGATTGACCGTCCATCCTTTGTCCTCTTCAGGAACACTTCAATATTGAACCGTGGGTGTTGTATGAATACCTTCCTCGCCTCCTGACCATACAGGTGGTTTGAGAGGTAATCATAAGTGAACTGCTTTGGAAAGGCCTGAAAACAAGGATGTGCATAAATATCTTCTCTATATTGGAAATGGGGCAAAGGAATAAAAAGGCAAGGTATAATAGTTAGTACCATCCTGTAGTGAACTGATGTCTTCCTCATTGTGCAGACAAAGATCTTGTTGTTTTTTGCCGCTAATTTATTTATCCTAACAATCTTTCTGAGTTTCTTGACTTGACTGATATTCACGGACATCTCATTTCCCCATTTGCAAAAAGGGTCAAACAGTGGGTCAATACCTCTGACAGCAGGACCTACATGTGCAATACCAAATTGTTAAAAACCTAAATATTAGAATGGTTCGTGCAATTGCCCAATTATGTGCTATTAGACAACGGACCATGCACATGCTAACCTCGATTGTAAACCTCAGTGCTTCCCATTGTTTCCCTGCAACACATATAAGGTAGTTAGTCATCAGGTTAAGTAAGGGTTCGCATGCTATCAGTAAAATATGTTGATGAAAAATAAGGACATTACAGATTCATCAGATTAATTCAAGCCACATGGAAAACCCATTTATCCAAACCAAGCATGATTAAGAACTAGGAAATATAGCACTTGTATATGTTTCTCATGTATTAAGTGCATCCAAATTCGATTTATTCCTCACATGCACAACAATACAAAATTCTACCCATGACAATTGGACATCGCAGTGTAGAATTGAACCAAGCAGTTAGCTAAACACCACAACAAATGAACCGAACATTGACTGAGCACCACATTGCACAATATAACATACTCCTAATAGAAGATCAGACAGTTAACCAAACCGAGCATGCTTAACAATATGGAAATATAGCAATTGTATTTGTTTCTCATGTATTTAGTACAACCAAATTAGATTTATTTCTCACGTGGTATACAATAAAAGAATGCACCCACAACAATTGAACATCGCATTACAAAAATGAACCAAACAGCCAACCGCGTCACATCGTCGGCGCGCGAGGTGTCGATGGTGGCCTCGACGGCGAGGTGCTCCTCCAAGATCTGGGGGTCGACACGAATGGCAGCCATCGCCACCTCATCCGCGTGTGCGGACGCGATTTGCTTCTCCGTTGCCAAATGGTCCTTGGGATCCTTGCTATACTGCGCGCACCATGGCTTAGGGCGGCGCTTATTTGGTGGTGGGGTTGGTGATTTTGGTGGAAGGTGTCGCGCAGGCGGTCGGGGCATGTGGGATGTGGAAGGAGAAAGAGTATGGGGGTCGGGTGTGGATTCCCTGCGTGGATAGGCGAGGCTGAGCAGCATGGAGGAGGGTCGCCGGCGAGGAGGCGGCGCTGCAAACAAGGAGTGAAGGTTTCAACTTGGAAAGGAAGGTGGAAACAGGGGAAATGTGGCTTTTGGTAAGGGGGTGCGGGGAGGTAGATATTTCCGTGGAAGCTGAAAATTTGGAATCGCTTCAGCGAAAAAACTGGCGCGCAAACTGTCATAAGACACGGTCCCTTATTCAGAATTGTGCATGATATGTGAACATCACAAACGATTCAAATAGCTTAACCCATGTGTGTGTTGAGTTTGAATATCAAAAATTTTGGTTCGAATTTCCCTGGTTATAGTGGTCATCCACGTCATCGCATAATTTGGGTACGCAAAGGAGACTAACTTCTTAATCGAGCAAGTTCAACAATTAAACAGAGCTAGCTGACCTAAACATTACTCTAACAAATTAAACACATAAACAACTGGGGATGAGCGGATACTCGGTAGGCGCGAGAATTTATCCATAGGGACATTCAGGCGGCAAAGAACTACAAGGCGGTAGGCACAAAGTATTCTCGGAACAATAGAGAGAATTTCGGGGTATCTTGCAATAACAAGATCAGCTAGGAATAAAAGTAAGGACGACTGGTGTATCTATTTATCCATAGGGATAATTCGGTGGTAGGGAATTGCAAAGGCGGCGGGCACAAAGTCTCAAGAGAACATTGGAGAGTATCTTTGGAATCTTCTGGTGCAGCATGCGATCATCTGTGATAAGGTGCTCTCCGGGAGAAAGTAGTTACGAGAACCTAGAGTCAGGTTTAGTAAAATCATTTAACCCGAGTAGGAGAGAGTCAGAATCCCAGAGTAAGGATCGAGGAGTAAAAGATTCTAATACCACCCAGATGGCGACGTGGGCCCGTAAGGCACACATCCATGTTAGTAAAAGTTTTTGTAATGTCTAGACTCGACTTCGGCCAAGGAGTGTGGAAGGGGAATTCCTACAGGCAGTCGGCTCTGATACCAACTTGTGACGCCCCCAATTTGACCGTACACTAATCATACACGCAAACGTGTACGATCAAGATCAGGGACTCACGGGAAGATATCACAACACAACTCTACAAATAAAAATAAGTCATCCAAGCATCATATTACAAGCCAGGGCCTCGAAGGCTTGAATACAAGAGCTCGATCATAGACGAGTCAGTAGAAGCAACAATATCTGAGTACAGACATAAGTTAAACAAGTTTGCCTTAAGAAGGCTAGCACAAACTGGGATACAGATCGAAAGAGGCGCAGGCCTCCTGCCTGGGATCCTCCTAAACTACTCCTGGTCGTCGTCAGCGGGCAGCACGTAGTAGTAGGCACCTCCGGTGTAGTAGGAGTCGTCGTCGACGGTGGCGTCTGGATCCCGGGCTCCAACATCTGGTTGCGACAACCAGGTAGAAGGGATAGAGGGAAAAGAAGGAGAAGCAACCGTGAGTACTCATCCAAAGTACTCGCAAGCAAGGAGCTACACTACATATGCATGGGTATATGTGTAAAGGCCATATCGGTGGACTGAACTGCAGAATGCCAGAATAAGAGGGGGGGTAGCTAATCCTGTCGACGACTACGCTTCTGGCAGCCTCCGTCTTGCAGCATGTAGAAAAGAGTAGACTGAAGTCCTCCAAGTAGCATCGCATAGCATAACCCTAACCGATGATCCTCCCCTCGTCGCCCTGTGAGAGAGCGACCACCGGTTGTATCTGGCACTTGGAAGGGTGTGTTTTATTAAGTACCCGGTTCTAGTTGTCATAAGGTCAAGGTACAACACCAAGTCGTCCTGTTACCGAAGATCATGGCTATTCGAATAGATTAACTTCCCTGCAGGGGTGCACCACATAACCCAACACGCTCGATCCCATTTGGCCGGACACACTTTCCTGGGTCATGCCCGGCCTCGGAAGATCAACACGTCGTAGCCCTACCTAGGCACAACAGAGAGGTCAGCCCGCCGGTCTAAATCCTATGGTGCAGGGGTCTGGGCCCATCACCCATTGCACACCTGCACGTTGCGTACGTGGCCGGAAGCAGAACTAGCCCCCTTAATACAAGAGCAGGCTTACGGTCCAATCCGGTGTGCGCCACTCAGTCGCTGACGTCACGAAGGCTTCGGCTGATACCACGACGTCGAGTGCCCATAACTGTCCCCGCGTAGATGGTTAGTGCGTATAGGCCAGTAGCCAGACTCAGATCAAATACCAAGATCTCGTTAAACGTGTTAAGTATCCGCGAACACCGACCAGGGCCAGGCCCACCTCTCTCCTAGGTGGTCTCAACCTGCCCTGTCGCTCCGCCACAAAGTAACAGTCGGGGGCCGTCGGGAACCCAGGCCCACCTCTACCGGGATGGAGCCACCTACCCCTTCAGCCCCCAACTCCGAACAGTACCACAGGTAATGTAATTGTGTAAAGTATATAGTATATGCCCGTGATCACCTCCCGAAGTGATCACGGCCCAGTAGTATAGCATGGAAGACGGACAAGAGTGTAGGGCCACTGATGGAACACTAGCATCCTATACTAAGCAGTAGGATAGCAGGTAATGGTAACAACAGTAGTAGCAAGGACAGGCTATGCATCAGGATAGGAATAACGGAAAGCAGTAACATGCTACACTACTCTAATGCAAGCAGTATAGAAAAGAGTAGGCTATATCTGGTGATCAAAGGAGGGGCTTGCCTGGTTGCTCTGGCAAGAGAGAGGGGTCGTCAACACCGTAGTCATACTGGGTAGCAGCGGCGTCGGTCTCGATGTCTAGCGAGAGAAAAGGGGGAAGAAACAATAAATATAATGCAAACAAATGCATGACGATGCATGACATGACAAAGCATGATGCTAGGTGTGCCCTAACGCGTTACGAGGTGGTACCGGTGAAGGGGAGGAACATCCGGGAAATTATCCCCGGTGTTTCACGTTTTCGGGCAGAGGAGTTGGAGGGGAAAAGTTGCGTGTTCGCTATGCTAGGGATGCGTGGTGGACGAACGGGTTGCGTATCCGGATTTGTCTCGTCGTTCTGAGCAACTTTCATGTACAAAGTTTTTCCATCTGAGCTACGATTTATTTTCTATTACTTTTAAAAGATTTAAATCATTTTCAGGATTTATTTAATTCAAAAATTAAATGTTTAATTGCTATGGGTACACAGAAATGTACCCACAGAAGGGCTTGTGTGGCTGACCAGTAGGCCCAGTTGACTTGGTCAACTGCCCAGTCAGCAGAGACTGACTGGTGGGGCCAGTCAAAGTCAACAGCCCAGTCGGCATTGACCATTGACTGGTCAAACTGACCAGTGGGTCCCTACTGTCATTGAAACATGGACTAACTAACAGTTTAATTAGTTTAAGTAGTTATTAGGGTAATTAAACTTAATTAGATTAATTAAACATGATTAATTGACTTAATTAACTCATTAATTAATTACTAGTTTTATTTATTTTAACACATTTTTTATATACATTCTAGGCTGGGCCCCGGCTGTCAATGGGCCAAAGGCCATAGCGGGTTCGGGCCTTGCGGCCGAACAAGCGCCACGGGCGCTAGGACCCGGTTGGGCGAGGGAGGCCGCTCGAGGGAGCGAGCAGGGGCGACGCGCCCGAGCACGCACGGCGGCGTGCCGGGCGGGGCGAGGCAGGCCATGCGAGGCCATGGTGAGGCGCCATGACGCGGTTGCGGGCGCACCCGTGCGGGGCCAAGCCCGTGCACATGCGGCGCGGATGCGGGACGATGCGTGCAGCGGCAAGGCGACGGGCGAGCCGGCGCGGTGGTGCCCGTGCGGGGACAGAGGGGAGAGGGAGCCAGCACAAGACGAGGAGATGCGACGCGACGGGCGTGCAGCGCGTGAAGTGAGCACGGTGAGAGTGAGGCTCGGATGGGCATGGCGGTGGATCTGCCAGGGAGGAAGAGGGGAAGGGAAGGAGGCTCACAAGGCCCTGTAGTTGAGCGAGGCGTGCTCGATGAGGAGGACGAGGAGGCGACAGCGACGGTGGGCGGCTCCGGCGAAGCAATGGCGCGATGAGGCGGCGATGGTGTACGGCGGCGGCGTCCGGCGAGGAGGGGGACGAGGACGAGCGACGGAGACGGACGGGAAGGCAGCACCGACGACGACGGGTGGCTGGCCGGCCCCGGCGGGGGTTCCGGGCGGCGGCAACGGCGAATGCCCCTGATCTCGATCTGGATCGGGGAGGGGTAGAAGGGGAGTGAAACGA
>NC_057803.1:433524128-433529279 GCF_018294505.1 Triticum aestivum
AGTGGGGGGAAGTGGGGCAACGGCTAGGGTTTGCGGGGACGTGGGGGGTTAAGTGGGAATGGGGTGGGCTGGCCCGGGCCAGTTGGGTTGGCCTGCTGGGCCGGTTGGCCGGGGGGGCGTTCTCTCTTTTGTTTGTTTTGTTTTTTTATATTTTTCTTTTCTGTTTTCTTTAGTTTTTATTTTATTTTATTATAGTTTTGTAAAATACCAAAGTTGTACCTAATTTAGTTTTAATAAGCATGCCATTGCCCCAATAGTTTTGGGAAATTAAATAACTTAGTTAATATTTTATTAATTGAAAAGGCATTTATTTATTTGTCTAAGCTGTAGTTTTATTTAAGTAAGGGCATTTAAATATTTTATAATAAGTTGATTCCTTTGCCGATAAGCCTTTGCATTTATTTTCACATTTAGAACATTTTAGTTTTAATGATTGAGAACTTTCAGTGTTTGGCTTTAGTTTAAATTTGAATTTGAATTCCGTTTGAATCAACGCGGGTTTAATTAATGGTATTGTGGTGACATGGCATCATTAGCAAGGAATTACTATAGCTTAACTATCCGGGCGTCACATCAGGCTCCCACCATGGTGGGTCCCAGCTAGCAGGGGGAGTATTCATTTTTTGTGCGTAATAAGGAGGCACTTCCGGTGGGTCCGAGCTGATAGCGGGGAGAATGTTTTTTCGCGAAATACGCTGGCCCGTCCGGTGGGTCCCAGCAGTCAGGGGGAAACGTTTTTTTCGCGGAATAAGGTGGCCCGTCCGGTGGGTCCCTGCTGTTAGGTGGAGGAATAATTATTTTGCGCGTAATAAGGAGGCACTTCCTTGCGGCCGCTTGGACCCAGCTGTCAGCCTCTCCACGTACAATACTCTTCCGATGGAAGTCGGTCGTTGACCATGTTGACCACGCCGCGTGGAGAGCACCAGGGCGGTGGTCTGGACGACGGCGAGGCCTAGGAAGGGGACGAGGCAGAGCCGGGGAAGACGCAGTAGCGGAAGCCCGCGCGGAGAGGAGTACAAGGGTTCACTGGTTCGGCTGCGGTGGGAGGCTGCCGTCGTCGCAGAATAACAGGGAGTGTGGGTGAGTAGAGGGATGGCCTGGCCAGCGGTGTGAGTAGTACGGGGCGGTGAGGCCTCCGCGGCATCACATCCGGCCACGAGAGGCAGGAGCACGCGACACGACCGGCGCTGCTTTGGGCGGCTGGAGCAAGAAGACCAGAGGTTGAAGAAGCACTACGGCCATTGGATGGACATCGTTCGATCACTGCAGCTAGAATCGTTTATATTGACTAAGTTAACAAAGCCCTTGCTACGCGTCAACTTAGTAGGCCCACAACTCTGATTTGGCAGAGAACATATAGCCCATTTGCGATTTGTAAGAATGTACAGCCCATTTTGTAATTCTAATGGAATTTATTACAGCCCGTTTATAGTTTGTTAAAAGTACAGCCCAACTTCTAGCTAGGACAACGATTAATAATTTCAAACTACCGCTCAAAACAGAATTCAAAAAAATTCCCACATTTTGATGGGATCCGGAATATTTTTATCCGAAATTTCTAGTCGGGTCAAATATAATTTCAAATAAAGTTGTATTACGTTAAAATCCAATGAAATATTGCGCACGCAACAAGTAATGAAATTAAAATTTTCAAATTCCAAAAATAATATATTTTTCAAACTAATTACGTGTTTGGTGCATCGTAACTATCCAGTTATTATAATTACATCCCATTTATTATTTCTTAAAGTCCATTTTCTTGTTAAGCCTAATGCTTACCTCCTAGGAAAGTTTGAAGCCCAGCGGGGCGGAGAATAACAAGTTGACCCGGATATTGTGTACAACTGTCGGCCCAGTTGCATTGCTGATGTTGAAAAAAGGCCTGTGTAGTACAGTACAACCTAACATGGTTACTCAGCCCACATTCAGCGATGCCGGAAAGGCCCAAACAAGGCTTCTATACAACTTTTTAAAGTCACTGAGCTCAATTAATAACTTCAGAAAAAAAAGTATATTACAGTGGAACCTAATTAAAAGTTGTCACGAGCAAATAAATAATTCAATGGGTCCCACTTGTGCGTCTGCACGTGTGTGCGTGTGTGTGTGTGTGAGAGAGAGAGAGACCCATTGGTCGATGCTCGTAAATACATCTTTCAGCCATATGCATTGCTGATGCTCAGTAAAAACTTATATAGTTGACACAATCATATAGAACATCATAGCGCACTGAACTTGCATACAAAAATTTCATGCAGGCGGCACAATCAGGATGGAAGCAGTGGATCACTACGGGAAGGGCTATGTTGAATCCAACGAAGTCGTACATAACGGTTCATCGTCTTTATCAGTGACGGGGAAATATCTTGAATGTTGTGCAAAGAAAACAGACAGACAACACAATAAGTTCTGCTAGCACATTAAGTTGACGTACAACCCTTTCTAAAAAAAGTTCAGGTACAAAATTAGAACAGGTCACAATCAAATGTACTGGCATATCAGTGCTTCACACCCATAGCTCAATTTAACTAGTACTCCCTCTGTCCGGGAAAAGTTGTCCACAGGGCAGTGTATTTGTTTTTTTGCAAACAAACCCACAGAGTTTTAAACACGTCACAAAGAAGTCCATGTCCTTCCTTCCTCCTCCCCCGTCGCCCGCGCCTTGCAGCCATCGCCGGCTACCCACCTGCACCGTGACCAACACCAGAACCGTGGCCCAGCCCACGACCAACAACAGCGCCGCCGCCCGCTTGCACCTGTGCCGCGGCTTACCACCTGCACCGCCCGCCATGAAGGCGACCTGCGCCGGCGCCCACCTCGAGCTACGCCGCTGGCCCCATTGAAGGTCGCCGCCCACGTTCGCCCACCTTCACCGCCCACCTGCACCTCCAATTTCATCCGCTTCGGCCGCCGGCGCCGTGGACAATTCCGGCCACTCCCGCCTCTCATGCTGCTACTGGTGGACGACGCTGGCGTCGTGGACCTCTGATGCTGCTTTTGCCTTTTCCCCTGCCTCGCCTCTGCTGCCACTCCCGCCTGTGCTGGTGAGTCTGCCCCGCCCGCCTATGCTACTGCTGCTGTTCAATTTGTGGTTGTGAGTTTGAATTTGCTGTTCTCAGTACAGGCAGAGAAAATTCAGTCAGGGGATACAAAGCTAGAGAAATAATCCAAGAGAAAGGCTGTACACTGCTGCTAAATGATGAATAGATTATAGTGAAAAATTAGTTTGGTGCCATCAAATTCATTGAGTAATACTCTTGGCATTCTTGGAGATCTGCTAGTTTTTGGAAGTTTTTCTTGCTACAGTTAACTGAAAATGTTCAGTGTTCCAATACTGTAGAGAAACTACAGTGCCTGTAATTCAGTTATGACTCCTTTACTGAAACTGTAGTGTTTGCTAAAACTGAGATGTAAACTAAAGGAGTTTGTGATTTGCAGAAGCTGTAGCATACTCCAACAAGTGATAAATGCACTCAAAAGTTCACTGAGAAAATGCAGAGGCTGCTCACTTGTTACTGAAAGTTTTCTGGAGTGATAAATGCATGCAAAAGAAGTTCAGTTAACTGTTACTGTTGCTGTATGAATTCCAACCAGGTCAATTTGTTGTCAATTACTCTGTAATACTCAACCAGGTTTATGCAAAATGAAGATCAACCATGTTTATTTGGATTTATTTGAATCATTTGAATTTATTTGCTTATTTTGATTTATACACCATTTGTCCAATTGCAAACATACCTAAAGCTTCCAATTGTCCAATTTCAGTCATTCATTTTACAGAGAGCTAAGCATAGCCATGACTCTTCCCTAAATATTCCTGTAGAATCAATTCAAGCAGCACAAAACTGAAAACTGAAAACTGCACCAATACTGAACATTTATTCCCACCTCCACCACCATCTTGTCAGTTTCGACAGTGTGTGTATGGAGTAGTTTTGGCAACAGTATAATTGTGCATCATGTAAACATTATGAGAATGATTAAGGGTTCAGCAATCAGATTATAATTATGACCAGAACAGAGGAACAAATATCATGGTTAGTTTTATGTAAAAAATCAGAAATGGAGTTACTCACTTGAACGTACTGTAGTAGTGGCCAAAATTCAGAAAAGTTACTAAACAGCAGAAGTAGTGGCCAAAATTCAAAGTACTAAAAAGATTCTACACTAAATATACAGTGTTATCCATGTTCTGTATCCGGGACATTTTTTTATCTGTTTGCATGCATAGGTCCCACCTATCAGGAAGGATGGGCACGTACATGAATAGGTACGACTCATCAGTCTTCCCGCATAGCCTTTTCGTTTAGTCTACCTAGCCGTCTAATCAACTGCCTGCACGCCACTTCTCCCATTTACATCTCCATCGAGAATCGATTCTCCTCGGCTTCTTCACCTCCCCTTCGTCTTCATTTGCATCCAAACCCCACTGTGTTCACATTTAAATAATCATCTACTACTTCAGTTAGACTAGCCATCTAATCCTAATTCTCCAAACCATAGCCCTCCGTTCCAGCGGTTCCAGATGGCGGAAGAGATCGAGATGCAGGTTTTTAGCATCCAACATGTCCTCGTCGAAGGCTCGATGCGCATAGTTGCCACCATCACCGTCCACCCAAGGGTTGTTCGGCAGTGGATCAACAATGTATCCAACTCCCTCGAAAAGGTAGAGATGAGGGTCATTGGTCTCAACGCAGAGTACACGGAGCGTGCCCCTAGGAAGATCCAGTGCGCCGCCGTCCTTCAACTATGCCACGAAGATGATGTTTTGGCGTACCACATCATACACTCGCCCTCCATACCACGTGAGCTTCATGATTTCTTGTCTCGGGAGGACGTATACTTCTATGGGGCAGCCATCGAAGGGGACAAACAGAAGCTGAAGCCGTACAACCTTGATTTGAAAAGCATCGCTGACCTACAAACTAGAATCAAAATTCCTGTAGAAGATTGTGATAAACAGACACCATCCCTATTCGACATAGCAAATTTTGTGCTCAGTACAAATCTTCAGAAGAGTGACGAGACAGTGGCATTAAGGTCGTCTGTATGGGAGTATTATCCCTTGACGTATGAGCGAATAAAATATGCTGCCCTCGATGCCCGTGTGAGTTTCGAGATAGCTGCAAGATCCAAAGAGCTTGTTGCGAAGAA